>NC_058407.1:100330517-100427720 GCF_002201575.2 Neomonachus schauinslandi | reverse complement strand
TTTCTTTCTTTCTTTCTTTCTTTCTTTCTTTCTTTCTTTCTTTCTTTCTTTCTTTTTTTCTTTCTTTCTTTCTTTTCTTTCTCTCTCTCTCTCTTTCTTCCATTCTTTCTTTTTTTTAGAGACAGAGGGTGGGGGAGGGGCAGAGGGAGAGGGGGAGAGAGAATCTTAAACCGGCTCCAAGCCCAGTGCAGAGCCTGACGACTCGGGGCTCCATCTCATGATCCTGAGATCATGACCTGAGCCGAAATCAAGAGTCGGGACGCTTAACCGACTGAGCTACCCAGGCACCCTTATTTTCCATTTTCTACAGAACAAGAATTTAACGATTGCATAAACTTCAATTGAATGGATATATCATAATTTACTTAACAGTTCTCTGTTTTGGGCTTTTTGCTTATTTTCAATTACTTATAAAATTGTTATATTCTGCTGTCATGTGTAATTGTTGAGATAGCTTTGCCCTTCTTTTTTGGGAATTATTTCTTTGGGATAAATTTCCAGGATTAGGATCGCTGGGTCAAAAGGACAATCAAGTTGATGTCTCTTGATCTGGCTTATTAAGTTGTCCTATGCAAGTGTTGTATTGACTTGCTATGTCATTATATTTGAGTAAGCATCTTTCCCCCGTATCTTTCACAACTCTAGGTATTTGGGGTTCCCAAACTTGTCTGCACATTGGAGTCACCTGGGGACCTTCAAAATAACCTGAGGCTTGTGCCTAACCCCCAGAGATTGTGACTTAATTGGTCTCAGGTCTGGTTTGGGCTTTGAAATTTTAAAAATATTCCCAGGTAATTCTAATATGTGGACAAATTTAGAAACACTGAGTTACATCATTTGTAAAAAATTTCTCTATGGCTGTCTATGCAGAATGGTACTTCACCATTGTTTCCTTTTGCACACCTGCAATTATTAAGGAGGATCTAGTTGTATTTTCTCCTATGTGAATTGTCTATCCCTGCTCTTTTTTTTTTTTTTCCAAGTAGGCTCTATGCCCAACGTGGGGTTCGAACTCACAACCCTGAGATCAAGAGTTGCATGCTCTATGGACTGAGCCAGCCAGGCGCCCCTGTTCCTGCCCTTAACATGTATTTTTATATTTCAAAAATACATCAACGTAATTCCAGAGAACATTAACTATTGGAATCTTTGAGTTAGTCTTATACATTTAAAAAATAACTTTAAATCGGTGAATTTTCAGAACTGATAAAGATGGAAGGACACAGGAAGCCAGGGTAGAGCACAATGGAAGGCAGGGAGAAAAGCCCCTCCTCACTTGCCAGGGAAGGAGACGAGAGAGCCGGGAACCTGGGCCCACCACTATCTTAGGGCTCTGATAGTGGAGTACAAGCCCCCTCCTAAACTGGGATGGGTGGCGTGTGAGAACTCTGTCCACTGTCCCTAGCCCAATTCTGCAGTTTTCCCTTGCAGGCATCGGCTATGCCTCCCAGATGATTGTCGTCCTCCTGAACATCTACTACATCATTGTCCTGGCCTGGGCCCTCTTCTACCTCTTTAGCAGCTTCACTGTCGACCTGCCCTGGGGAAGCTGCCACCATGAGTGGAATACAGGTAAGGTCATCCCTGGAGAGTCCATTTCCCCCTGCTGCTCTGCCACATTAACCAGGACTGGGATTAGCCGCATATCCCGGGCACCCATCCCCAACCTTAACTTGGGACATACTAGAAACCCGCCAAGTAGGTCACAGACAACTTGTATCAAAGATCAGCGTGAGAATTCACCAGCATCATGGGCGAGATGTCACAGACTTAAAAAAAAACTGTCAACTGTACTCAAAGTAAAAAAAATTAATGTATTCAGTTCGTAGATTGTAAATTCACATATAATGGAAACAGACTTGATTTCTTTTTATGTAGTTTAGCCATTTATTTATTTCAATCTGAAGTCTGATCACGTTGGTGTATGTATGTATTGTTTGTCCATGATCTTTGTTCCTCACGTCTTCTTTTTTTTTAAACTATTTTTTTTTATTATGTTATGTTAATCACCACACATTACATCATTAGTTTTTGATGTAGTGTTCCATGATTCATTGTTTGTGCATAACACCCAGTGCTCCATGCAGAACGTGCCCTCCTCAATACCCATCACCAGGCTAACCCATCCTCCCACCCCCCTCCCCTCTAGAACCCTCAGTTTGTTTTTCAGAGTCCATCGTCTCTCATGGTTCGTCTCCCCCTCCAATTCCCCCCCTTCATTTTTCCCTTCCTGCTATCTTCTTCTTCTTCTTTTTTTTAACATATAATGTATTATTTGTTTCAGAGGTACAGATCTGTGATTCAACAGTCTTGCACAATTCATAGCACTCACCATAGCACATACCCTCCCCGATGTCTATCAGCCAGCCACCCCATCCCTCCCACCCCCCACCACTCCAGCAACCCTCAGTTTGTTTCCTGAGATTAACAATTCCTCCTATCAGTGAGGTCATATGATACATGTCTTTCTCTGATTGACTTATTTCGCTCAGCATAACACCCTCCAGTTCCATCCACGTCATTGCAAATGGCAAGATCTCATTCCTTTTGATGGCTGTGTAATATCCCATTGTATATATATATACCACATCTTCTTTATCCATTCATCTGTCGATGGACATCTTGGCTCTTTCCACAGTTTGGCTATTGTGGACATCGCTGCTATAAACATCGGGGTGCACGTACCCCTTCAGATCCCTACATTTGTATCTTTGGGGTAAATACCCAGTAGTGCAATTGCTGAGTCGTAGGGTAGCTCTATTTTCAACTTTTTGAGGAACCTCCATACTGTTTTCCAGAGTGGCTGCACCAGCTTGCATTCCCAACAGTGTAGGAGGGTTCCCCTTTCTCTGCATCCCCGCCAACATCTGTCATTTCCTGACTTGTTAATTTTAGCCATTCTGACTGGTGTGTTCCTCACGTCTTCTTTCTGATTCTGTCTTGGGTCTTTCTATCTCACAGTCCATCTCGATTTAACTGGGGAATAAGCTGTTTTGTGTGTCTTCATTATAATTTTTAAGAACACTTGATTTTTCCTGTGCCTATAAGACTGTGTGTGACTCTTTTAGAAGATGACAGGAGCCACCCGTGGCCATAGGACCACCCAGTCGATTTGGTTGAAAGTAACAAAAATTGAAAATCCCTAGGGTAGTGCCGTCCAAGAGAACTTTCTGCGATGAGGAAAACGTTCTCCGTACTCTCCAACTTGGTAGCTGCCAGTTACACGTGGCTGTGGAGTGCTTGAAATGTGCCCAGTGTGTGTGAAGACCTGAGTTTTAAAGTTTTTGTTTAGTTTTAAGTAGCTTAAATGTAAGTAGCCACGTGGGGCTGGAGGCTACTCCATGGACAACACAGGTGAGGAGCTGTCCAGTGTGGACCCTCTTGTGCTCACTGCCCAAATATCCCTCAGTGTCCATCAGTGAAGCCCGACCTGTGCCAGGACTCCTTTTGTTTTGTTTTGTTGTGTGTAGGTGAGGTAGTCAGTTCTGACCTGGAGTTTGAGTCCTTTGCTTGCCAAGGAGGCACATTTTGCAATGTTTAGCAAGGCCCCTCTGGCCCTCAGACCCTTGATCCCTTTCCAGGCATTCTGTTGCTGATCTCTGTCACCTTCATTCCACCAGTTTGCAAGTGAAGACTCCGATCTTGGAGGCTCCTCCCCCCACACCCCAAGAGTCCTTAGGTTCTTCTTAAATGTACCTGGTGGTGCCTGCCCTGAGCCCTGACTCCCTGCGGCACTTACCTCACTTCCTGGCTATTGGTCAGCAAGATCTTGAGGACCGAAAGGCGTCTTTATCTGTGTCTCCTTTGTGCCCGACTACAGTGCTGCCTACACCATAAGCACTCAAAATAATATTCTGTTGGGTGAGTCCAGTCGTAAAAATCAGTTTTATTCCAGTATTTTCTTTATTATGTCTTTCTTTCTTTCTTCCCTCCCTCCGTCCCTCATTAATTCTATCATTCTTTTTTTTTTTTAAATATTTTATTTATTTATTTGACAGAGAGAGACACAGCGAGAGAGGGAACACAAGCAGGGGGAGTGGGAGAGGGAGAAGCAGGCTTCCCGCGGAGCAGGGAGCCCGATGCGGGGCTCGATCCCAGGACCCTGGGATCACGACCCGAGCCGAAGGCAGACGCCCAACCGACTGAGCCACCCAGGCGCCCCTAATTCTATCATTCTATTTACACTGAAATCACCCTTGACAACCAGCTTGTCAGATGCTGACTTGATCCAGATCTCAGGGGAGTTCCTTTTGTAGAAATGTTGCAAATTTTTGGTGGCCTAGGGCTTTTGTTTCAGGGCATTGTTAGGCCTACAACCCTTGGGGTTGACTGGGGGGATCTCTGAGACAATCTTGAGGCAAATTCTATACCTGAGTCTTTTGCTTCTTGACATATTTGACATTTCTCCTAGTGAGTCTGGTTTTACTCAGAGCCTAGCATCTTTTGTAGTAGAGGACATCCCATCCTGTCAAGATGAAACAACACTTTTCTGGGTGAGCCGAAGCTTCAAGGAGAGAGAGAGGGTTTAGTGGAAAGAATGCTCGATGGGCATTCATTCAGCAGATGTTTGTTGAGCTCCTACCCTGTGCCAGACTCTGTTCTAAGCACTGGGGTTATGATAAGGCACACAAAGATCCCTGCCCTCATGTGGTTTTTGTTCTAGTGGCGAGACACACACCATAAACAAAATAAATGTGTAATATGTATTACCTGAGAAGAAGTGCTAGGGAGAAACATAAAACAGGGAGGAGGGATTGGGAGTGTTAGGGGTGGGAGTTGTCATTTTCAATGGAGTCATCCGGGAAGGACTTACTGAGATGACACAGGAGTCATGTTCTAAGGAGGGGGTGGGGAGTCAGCCGCTAGGGGCTAGGTAGGAGGATCACCCAGTGCAAAGGCCGTGAGGGGGCCTTGTGCCTACAGCATCAGGGAACAGCCACCATGTGACTGGACCAGGTGAGTGGGGGAGCCCCGGGGGATGAGGTCAGAGGTGATGGTGGTAGATTGACGAGGGGGGGTGATTATAGGGGTTATGGCTTCTTTCTCTGCGTGGGGTGAGAAGCTCATTGGAGAGTTTTAAACTGAGACGTGACATAGAGTAACTTAAATTTTAACAAAATCATTCTGGCTGCTGTGTGGAGATTGCACGAGGGAGGCAGGAGTAGAAACTGGAGGCCAGTGAAGGAGCCACGAAATGGTGGGCACCTGCACCAGGGTGCTGGTAGTGGCCATAATGAGAAAGGTCCGGTTGTAGATGTTTGGAAGGTAGGACATACAATTTGCTGAGCTGGATTCTAGCCCTCAGTTCGTCATTTATGAACTGTGACAGTCCATTTCTAAGATTCCCTTTCTTCATGTGTACAATGGGGAAAGCACTATTTGGCTTAATATTTTCTAGGATTATTATACTAACACAACGTAAAAAAGAATGCGAGCCCTTGTTGTGAAACTCCAAAGTCAGTTACAGATAATTAAGAGCCACTACTTACCGGGCACCTTACCCTCAGGTTTTCATTTAGTCCCCTGTCAATCTCACAACTGGATGTCACTATGTACATTCTAGAATCGAGGGAAGTGAAGTCAGAGAGCCACATGCAAATAACCAGAGGGTCAGGATTCGAACCAGAACTTTCTGACCTTGTGTCTGAGCTCTTGGCCACTCGGCTATGTGTCTTCCCTAGAAAGCATTTTTATTACCCCTCAGAGATTGTGCCTTCATACAAGGCAGTGACCTAGAAATATTTGCAAACTTTGAAGCAGACAGCATGCAGGGCATCCTTCCCGATGCCATCTGATCATGCTTTAGTAAGAGTATGTACCCAAACATTTAGAAGCCCACACGTAAAATCATGTGGGAGAAGGTGAGATAAGCTTGTTGAAGTTATTTTGCATTCGAGGATGTTTGTGTGGACAACTTCAGCCCAGTTCCTTCCAGATCCCTTACTTCCCATTGCCCTATAATTTCACACCCCTCTCTCTGGCCATGTCAAATAGTGAATGATTTTTCTCTTGCTTCCTTCCCTGGGACCCACGGGTAGAATACTGTGTGGAGTTCCAGAGGACCAATGGCTCCCTGAATGTGACCTCTGAGAATGCCACCTCTCCTGTCATCGAGTTCTGGGAGTAAGTGAGGCCCTCTCCCCATCCCAGTGTGGGTGGTGGGTTTGAAAGGAGGCCACAGGAATGGGCTCGTGTGGTGCTGACCCTCAGTGGACAGCAAGAGAAGAATTTCTGTTTTCTTCTTTGGTGGCCCTGTCACTTAAGTGGCTTTTTTTTTTTTTTTTTCTTGCTGGGCTTTTATCTGTGGTTAATGCAGAACTGGTTTCAAAGATGAGAATTTTGCAACTCTCCTCAGGCCGCACCTGCCTTCCCTCCCCCCCCCCACCCCGTCCCCACCCCCATGTTGGATGGCGCGAACGCTTTTGTGTGGACACTCCTACCTCCCCTCCCCCTGCAGCTGCGTGTGCGCTGCCTCCTAGTCCCCCTCCCTCGTAGCCCTGGGTTCACCTAGGCCATGATTCCTAATATCAACACATCCCGAAACCCTGGTTGAGAAGATAATGGGTTTGCACCTCCCTCTCTAGGTTAAATTGGTACTCAGCCTCCCAGAGCATACTTAGCCAGGAACAGTTTATATTTATCTCCCTTGCTATCTATCCCCATCTCTGGGCAAAGGAGAGCCTCATGGATCTGAGTGAAAAGAGCTGACGAGCCTTTGGACAAGAGCCTGGAGGCATGGCTCCACTGCCTGAGACATGTGGGCCACAAAACTGAGGCTGGGGGTGAAAGTGGAGCCCGGCTCAACCTTCTCTCCCCAGGAGGCGGGTCCTGAAGATCTCCGATGGCATCCATGACCTGGGGGCCCTGCGCTGGGAGCTGGCCTTGTGCCTCCTGCTCGCCTGGGTCATCTGCTACTTCTGCATCTGGAAGGGGGTCAAGTCCACGGGCAAGGTCCGTGTTGGAGAGCTCCTGGCCCCTCTCGTCCCAGGACTCCCTGCCCTCCCTGGGGGCCTGGTCACCCAGGAGCGCCCTGAGCTGTAACCTGATCAGGGACGGGAGGGAATGAACCCGTCAAGATTGTATGTGGCTCCCTCCCTTGATTCTGTGCCTCTCCTTGCTTCGCTCCTGTGCACTCTGGTATGTGGGGAAATGGAATGGAAAGGAGGGAGAGAGAAAGGCAGGAAGGACACTTCCAAGGAATGTGATCTTGCAGTATACCGCACGTGGGGGCACATTGCAAATTTAACAGACGTCGTGGCTCCCTGATTTATTCAACGGTTCTTTGGAAAAAGAATCCCACTGAGACTATTTATCTCAAAATGATTCGCAACCACCCTGAGAACTTGGGGGGTACTCTGCCAGAGAGTGTGTGAGGTGTTAGAGGGCATTCTGAGTCCTTCTGGACTCTTGCCCTGGAGGCCTCTGACAAGGCTTCCTTCCTAATCTGGCTGCCTGGCTGTGCTAAGCTTGTAAGCTCTGTGAGGACAGGGATCATGTGTTGGAGAGTTTCTCGTGCCTGACAGCCCTGTGCCATAATTCTAAGCACACTTGTTGGGAGCATGCCTGAGTTCATTCAGTCACTTAACAAATATTTACCGGGTATGTGTCGGGGGAGGGTGGGTGTGTTAAGCTGGAGGGAGAGAAGGGTAAGGGTGGTTGTGGCTTAAGGCAGAGGGCAGATGGAGCCCGAACAGCTGCAGGGGTGAGAGGGAGGGGGCAGAGAGAAACACTCTTGACCTCCTCTGTGTACGTGTGGAGGGGGGAGCTCCTGCTTCCTGCCTCTGCTGCCCGGGGGGCTCGGGGCCCCTCCTTCCAAACTCACAGGTTCCTTGTCTTTCATCTGCCCCCCGGCCAGGTGGTGTACTTCACAGCCACATTCCCCTACCTCATGCTGGTGGTCCTGTTAATTCGAGGGGTGACGCTGCCCGGGGCAGCCCAAGGAATTCAGTTTTACCTGTACCCCAACCTCACGCGTCTGTGGGATCCCCAGGTAAGAAGCCACAGACAGGGGCCATCCCGTGGCTCTGGAGGCTTTTTCCCTGCTCCTGGCCCAAACCCTGCAGTGTCCATGGTGGCGTGGGGGGTCTCCAGCGCTGTGTCAGCAGCTGTCTGTGGTCCCCCGCTTGGTCGGCGGCTGCCAGGGAGCCCAGGCATGGTTCTCAGGGGCTGCGGATCCGTCACCCACAGGCTGCAGCCCGGTCCCCACCACCATCTTCCCCGTCCCCCTGTCCCATTTTTCCTCTGGGTGATCTCACCTCGATTTCTTACCCCTCCACCAGCCCTTCTGGTTCCGTCCCTCTGCCCACGTGGCCCATCCCGAGGCCCCGGTTCCCCAGCCCTCCCAGCGCCCGGCTGGGCTGGTGTCGAGTTTCCTGTCAGTTGTCCAGAGGTCCCAGCCTCCTGGCCTCCTCCCTCCCCTCCGGCCCTTCCTTCACGTCCACTTGTCCACTCGGTCTGCTTCGGCCAGCTTCCTCGCGGCCTGGCACGGGGAGGGAGTGCTGCTTGCTCACTGGAGGGGTTTGGAGAGCAGGGCCTGAAATAAGAAGCCACCGTGGCTGACGGGTTTCTTATCTTCTCCTGTTTGGCAGCCGTTTTGAAAGCTGGCAAAGCCAGGAGGTGTCGAGGGCCGGAGGGGAGCGTGGGTAAGCTCCACCCCAGAGCCCCTAAAATGCGTTGCCCAGCTACGTGCCCCGCCTCTGCTTCCCTGGCACAGAGGTCGCCCTCCCTTTGGGGGCTGGAGGAGCTCTCTGTGTCTGCAAGGGGGCCCTGTGGAGACAGAGGGCGGGAGGCTCCTGGCGCACAAGAGACGGGAACAGCCGGATGGCTTTGCAGACGTTGCAAATGCTGAGTTCCCTGTTGGGCAGAATTTGGGGGGGGGGGATCCAGCAGCTGCATTTTTCTCATGGCTCCCAGCCACCCTGGCAAAGTTAAGTCCTGCCATCCTGAGTTCTGCCGGCAACCGGCAGTCGCCAGAGCACTCGTCTTCCAGAAGCTCCCCACGGGATCCAGCAGCCTTGTGCGCTAGGTCCTGCTCAATGATCCGGTGGGCTACAGGCTTATCCTTCCCTCCCCCGTTTCTTAGACATAGTAGAGGTGCGGATTGCCGCTGCCTCATCTCCACGTGAGGCCCACGGGCTGTAGTCAGGCTTGGGAGCAAACGGTGGAACTGTAGTCGTTGAAGCTAAAAGGCCCCCAGAGATCAACCAGTGCAAACTCCTCACTGAACAGATGAGCAAACAAGGCCCAAGGTCACACAGCAAGTAAGTGGCTGGCCAAACAAAGTGTACTTTTATCTTGTGAATCGTAAGCCCTTTGACTTCTCTGGAACCCAAGTGTTGTGGTGGAGTCCATAGCAAGCAGGAGCTCGTGGGGGCCAGCTTTGAAGGCCAGGGGTGGAGGGTGGCTTGGATCTCCTGTGCGGGAGGGCTCCACTGTTGTTCTGGAACCGCAGACATGTGAACCAGTGGCTAAGCAGCCGTCCGCCTTCGCTTGGGGGTCAGGCTGGGAAGGAGGAGCCGTGTTCAGTCAGGGAGACGAGCAGGTAGGCTGAAAGAGAAATAGGAGGGAGGGGTCTGGTATTTCTGGAATGGATTTTCGGCTTCTGCGACCAATGCCTCGTTTGTCCTGATCAGCTATTTATAGTCAACAACGATCGAGCACTAACCATGTCCCTGTCATTGTTACGTGCAGTATTACAGCTAACCCTCGTGGCAGACCAGTGAGGTGTCCCCATTTTACAGGAAAGGGAGGCCTAGGGAGCTTAACGCATTTCCCATCCTCACATTTGCAACTGGAACCTGGGTCTGAATGATGACAAATCCATATGCTTTACGATCTCTTGAATTGAAGGCAAAGTCCCCATCTGCTCATCTTTGTTTTTCTCAAAGCTCATTCATTCAGGAAAAAATTTCCAGAACATCTATTATGCGACAGGTCTGTTCTAGGTGTCATCGTTGTTAGATAGTAGCTGGCAGCAAACGTGAAGAAGGTGGACCAGACAGCCTTAAACTCTGAGCGTTAACAAGGCCATGATTCCGTGTCTGGGTTACTGCGGGGAATAAAACCTCTTTTCGTCTGCCGTCCAGGGTACCACCCTTCCAACCCCAGCCAGCTGTGGGCTGTGCAGGGAGCATGTTTCTTCCAAATCCTCTGAAGCTGTGAGGAGGGAGATGTTTCCAGGGCCGGGTTTGGTCTGGGCTACCCCGCCGCCTTCTTGGCCGCTGGGTCCCGGTCTCTGGCTGCAGCTAGGCCTCTGTTGTCGGAGAGAGTAACAGCCTTCCGGGGTGATGCCCCTGCCGGAGCCCTAACTGAATGTAGCTGGCACTCCCCAGGAAGTGTGAGAGTTCCAAGTGGCATTTGCCTGGCACTTGAGAAAGGTGTAAGATTCCTGCTAGCCAGCACAAAGACCCCAGACATCTCTGTCTGCCAGGCACTCCGTCTGGGAGGGGGAGGCAGGCAGAGACAATGCTGGCTTTATCTGGCTCCCTCCTCTCTTGCTGCCAGGCTTTCTGGGTGTCAGGCAGCTCAATGCCTCTCCCGGTGGTTCCTGGGGCTCAGCCCTTTCACACGCGGGAGGGGCTCCTGGAGACTCCAGACTCTCCCCGGCTGCCTTTCTTTCCCTTGCCTGGCCCTTTGTTCTGCTGCCTTTGTTCGGTAGATGGATAGGGGGTAGGGTGTCCAAAGAGCCCTTGTGGAACCTTTGAAAGCTCCATGTGAAGCTCTTCTAATGAAGGGTTTGTTTAAGGAGGTGGTTGGAACATTGATTAGAATGGGTCTTCTTATTTTGACATCTATGGGACCTCATCATCACTGAAAGGTGAGTTGCCTTTTTGAAGTAACCACAGCAACAACAAACACACTTATTATGCGCTCACTATTTGCCAGGTGCTTTACTGAGGGCATGACGCCGGGGAGACCCCACACAGCCCCATGAGTCCCTGTTAGCTTCATCTTGTAGATGAAGAAACTCAAGCGTAGAAAACTTAAGAAATTTGCTCCAAATCCACAAAACTAGCACGTGGGGGAGCTTGGGTTTTATGCCAAGTAGTCTTCAGGAGTCTGCTGTCTTGATGACCATGATACACATTATCCAAAGAGTATGAATGTGAGAGTTTTCAGGGCTGCTTTTTATTATTCCAGAAAGACAGGGAACTCATACTTAACTTATGTGCTAAGGATTTCACATATAATATTTTATTTGTTATTATACCCATTTCCCTGATGAGAAAAGTGAGGTTCAGAGAGGTTAAGTGACTTGCCCAAATCACGCAGCTAGTAATAAATAGAGTTGAGAGTTGAACCCAGTTCAATGTGACTCCAAAGCCCAGGCTTTTTCCATTACCCACTATTGCCTTCCTACAAATAGTAAATATAATCCTCGTTGGGATTGAGCTCAAAGTTGAAAACATCCTTCCTGGATCTTCTAGAGGTCCCTGTCTTCCTCTGCTCCCCCGAAGACCTCTCTCTTTTGCCCACACTCCACCAGTTGTGTCTCACACTTGTTTTATTCTTGGTCAGTCTCCTGTCACAACCAAAGACGCATCGGGGCTTTGTTTTAGAAACCAGGGCTGCTGGCGTGGTTAGGGAGCAGGCCGCCTGTGGTGGGGAACAGAACAGCTTGCTCTGCTGTTCCTGTGGCCCTTTCTCTGACCCCACTCCTCTCCCCATCCCAGCAGGCCTGTCAGGCTGCAGCTGGGCCAAGAGCGGGGGGTGGGGGGGGCTTGCCAAGCTTCCCGGGGAGCGGGCTTTAGTCAGAGGCTCCGGGTCTGACCCTCGTCCTCAGAACTCTCAGCCCTCCTGCTGCATTTTCCTCTGTTCTCATTAACCTCTGCCCCCAACCCAATCGTAGTCTGTCCCCCTCAGGGCAGGGTGAACTGCCAAGTCACAATTTTTCTTATTTTTTTTTTCCCAAGCCCAAGTTCTCGAAACTTCAGCACCCTGGGATTTGCGGCCCCTGCCTGTGTGTGGGCAGCCGCAGAGCAGCTCTGAGGGCAGCGGAGCGTTTCCCATTTAACTCGTGGGTCAGTCTGCAGCCTGGGCACTGCCAGGCCCGGGGAGCAAACTTCCAAGACCCGAGGCTCCTGGGCCATCTCCTGGAGGGCCTGTTGGGGAGAGATCACCTGGGCTGGTGGCTGTGGGCCCCCAGGTAGATAGGGATGTCTCCCAGCCCTCCCTCTCTGGGCCTGGGTCAGGGAATGGGGTTCACAGTGAGCAGAAGGGACAGGAGGCTAGAGATGTTCTCCTCTTTTCTTCACCGTCTTTCTGGCTCTTCCCCGCTTCCTGCAGAAGTGGAATATAACACAAGGAGAGGGTGCCCTGGGCAGATCCCGGGCGCCAGTTCTCAGGGCCTGTAGGGCAGCGACTCCCACATCTGGCTGACATTAGGATCATTCAGGAGGCTCTGAAAATAATACAGATTTCTGCATTTTCCTGAAGTCCTAGAGATCCAGTATCTCAACCCACCACAACGCTGGGGAAATGGGCACTTTGGTAGGGGCGCGTGTGACAAGACAGCGAAGGAGGTTGGGGGCGGTCACAATGGTCAGGGAAGCAGCGAGAGGAGCCAGGGACACGGCAGCTGAGGCATTGGTGGATGTGAGCTTTGGGAGCTTGATGTGAGTGGAAGGAAAGCAGGGGCCTTTTGGGGGGGCTGCTAGAGCAGGACAAGGCAAAGACAAGAAATGGGGAGCCCAGAGAGGTTAGGCCGCCTGCCTGGTGGTTTCTGCACCCGTAGCTTAGTGCTCCCTTGTGGCGCTCACATCCTCTGAAGATAGGAGGCGCCTGGGGAGGGTCTGCGGCCCTGGGACCCCACTTCCCGTGGATCGTCAGGGTTGCCCAGTCATGTTCGCCTTGATGTGCTTTCTCTTTGGGATGTTATTGTAGCTGTTAAATCTAAATCATAACATGCCCGGGCCGGCCAGGCCAGCTGAGATAATACCGGTCCTAGCCGGGCCCCGGATTTAGCCACAGAGCTCTTCCCCCCAAGGAGTACAAAGTACATGCATTCCTGTCCAGCCTCTGGACTTTTTTGAGCTGAGGATGACTCTTCCTGCTTTCCAGACAGCAGGTTTGGAGGTGCGAGGGGCAAAGCTGTGTTCTTGCCATGGCACTGATATGAAGGACCCCCTAGCTCCAGAGATCCTGCCCCCGGATTCCTTCCAAACCGGTCATACTGCAAGGAGGGCCCGGGAAGCGAGAAAGTGGAGGCAGAATCAGGGCCTTATTTCTGTTGCAGAAAGTTGGTGCCAGGCCTGGCTTAGTCCTAGAGCTCCCTCCCAGGCTCTGCCACCCCGGGTCCTTCAGGCTTCGCCCAGTGCCTGCTGCCCACGCCGTCCCGGTAGCGCCCGAGAAACGCTGTCGGGGTGCCCACTGGGAGAGCCGGGTCGCAGGCTGAGAGCAGCGTTGGCCACCGGCCTGCATGCTCCCATGGAGCCCGGACGGCCTGGGTTTCCTGGGGTGCAGCGTTCTTGCCTTTTCCCTGTGTAGGTGTGGATGGACGCGGGCACCCAGATCTTCTTCTCCTTCGCCATCTGTCTAGGGTGCCTGACCGCCCTGGGCAGCTACAACAAGTACCACAACAACTGCTACAGGTGATTGGAAGGGTGGGGCCTGGGCCGCCGACCCGCCTCTCCCTTGCCCCTCCAGCGTGCTAGGTCAGGGCTGCTTTGGACGGTGCAACAGCTCATGGATTTGCCTCCCCCCACCCGTCTTCACCCCACTTTCCCATGCCCCAGGGCCCCCAGTTGCTGAAAGGGAGCCAAGTGTGGCGTGGGCATAGGGATTGCCTCCAAAGGCTGGGATGGTTGGGATTGGCTGGGAAGCCACAGTGGGGGCCCAGCCCGCTGGCTAATGGAGAGGTTAGTGGGCTCGAGCCTGAGAAGTCATTCATCATGCCATGCAGGGGAGTCTCATTTGCCCCAGCCAACGCTGAACCCTTACCTATTTTTACCTCACCGCTCCCCATCTCATGTCCCCCTCCCCAGGGTTCCCTCCAGCCGACTGGGTTCATATCAGACCATCTCAGCCAAGTTCAAGCTAAAAAAAAAAAATCACATCATACATTTCAAAATCAAATTTGGGGGATGAGGATTATGTGTGGTTTGGGATTGTCCGTGTCTATACATACCCTCCACATTAGCGTGCCAAACTGAATTGTGTCTGAGTGGTAGCGTCCCAAGAGGTGTGCTGGCAATATGGCGGGAGGGGAGGCTGTGCGGCAGTTCGTAATTTTTAGATGAATATTTTACTTCCTTAGAACTTTATTCTTTAGTGACTACTGTGACTGACTCCAAGTCTCAGCTAATGGGTGGGTGGGGGGCAGGCAGAACCCACCCCTTGAATGTTCATCTGGATCCTGCAGGCAGCCCCCCTCTGGCCTGCATGAAGGGCTGGGGTGAGTGTCTGCCCACCTGAGGGGCTTCCTGTTGGCATCCTCTTGCTGACCCGGCCTGTCTCTGCCCCCCTGCCTGCCCGACAGGGACTGCATCGCCCTCTGCTTCCTCAACAGCGGCACCAGCTTCGTGGCCGGGTTTGCCATCTTCTCTGTCCTGGGCTTCATGTCTCAGGAGCAGGGGGTCCCCATCTCTGAGGTGGCCGAGTCCGGTGAGTGTTGGGGGGCTGGGTGCCAGGGTGGGTTCTGTGAGCTTTGTTTGAACCTTTGCCAACTGGGATCTGGATGCCTTTCTATTGTCACATACACTGGGGGTGACCCACGGTCACCCTTCAGTGTATGCATCCCTGGGAAGACCTGGGGGAGCACATCCACATTCACCCCAGCTTCAAAGGGTGGAGGGGTATACAGGGAGTGTTTCCCACACCTGGCTTCCACTTCCTTACCCTGGAGGCAACCAGTGTGACCAGGCTTGTGTTTCTCCTTCCAGAAACAATTTAGGCATCTGTGAGAAGAAAAGTGCACGCACACATACACACATACGTGAACGTTCATACATACTTAACACGTATCACTATTTCTATTTCTTACCCCCTCTTCTAGAAAACCAACTGATAATATACTATAGACACTGTTCTGCGCTTTGCCTTGTTTTGCTCACTTTAAAATGTATCTGAAAGATAAGTTTATGTTGGCACAGAGTTTCCTCTTTTTCACCATGCAGTGTTTTTGCTTTTATATTTTTTTATTTTTTTTAAAGATTATTCATTTATTTTAGAGAGATAGAGCGTGAGCTAGGGGAGGGACAGAGGGCAGAGGGAGAGGGAGGGAGAATCTCAAGTAGACTCCCGGCTGAGCGCAGAGCTGGATGCAGGGCTCGATCCCAGGACCCTGAGATCATGACCTGAGCTGAAATCAAGAGGTAGTCGCTTAACTGACTGAGCCATTCAGGTGCCCCTGTTGTTGCTTTTATTTTATTTTTTAAAGATTTATTTATTTGAGGGTGCCTGGCGGGCTCAGTTGGTTAAGCGTCTGCCTTTGGCTCAGGTCATGATCCCAGGGTCCTGGGATCGAGCCCCTCACTGGGCTCCCTGCTGAGCAGGGAGTCTGCTTCTCTCTCTCCCTCTGCTACTCCACCTGCTTGTGCTCCCTCTCTCTCTGTCAAATAAATAAAATCTTAAAAACAGATAAGATTCATTTATTTGAGAGAGAGATAGAGAATGAGAGAGCACGTGAGCACTCAACACACAAGTAGAGGAGGGGCAGAGGGAAAGACTCTCAAGCAGACTCCCCACTGAGTGCGGAGCCCCAGAGGGTGGGGGTGGTGCTCAATCTCGGGACCCTGAGATCAGGACCTGAGCCGACACGGAGTCAGAGGCTCAGCCCACTGAGCCACCTAGGCGCCCCCTGTTGTTGCTTTTAAATAAAATCAAGAATCAGTCCCCTACCTGGGTAAGCTGTAAGTGTCCCTTGCCCTTCCCCTACTCTTGAGGACCACCCTCTGGCCCTCTGCAGCCAGACAGTGGTTCATCATCGCCTTCCCAAGCACGCCCTGTTACACAGAGTGACAAGCACTGGGAACTGACATCACTGATTCTTATTAAAAACGATGCTGTTTCACTTTTATTAAACATTTGCTCTACGCCGGGCACTGCAGGAAGCAGTTTGCTTGCACCAGGCAATGGAAAGCTTTGAGGCAGGACTGGTATTATCCCCATCCCACCAGTGTGGCAGGTGGGGATCGAAGAGGTAAATGACCATCCAAGGTCACAGTCATACTGTTTCTCAGAGGAAGCTTCTGGTGGATGAACCCAGGCGCGGGCATGTGTATCTGCTCCTGTCATCTGAGCCAGCTGAGAGGAACATTAATTTGTTTGAGAGGCCGTACGTCAGTGGTACTCTGAAACTGATGCCTGTTCACTCGTTGTAGGGTGACAGGAAAGGCTCTGGGTGCAGAGGTGGCACACTGGGGGCCCCAGGTTCAATCTAGTCTTAGAGGTATTTTCTTTGGGAGCATCTTCTTTGTAGAAAGAACACAGCGATTGCCTTGGTGGGGTCATGATGACGGTGGGTCTCATTGAGCTCCGCCTGTGCTCATTTGAGCCTGGGTCAGCTGCACAAATATACGTGGCCTGCCCGGCTCTGAGCTCTTTTTAAGTTTGAAACCTCTGGTTTGGGGCAATAGGTCCTGAGAGTGAGCCCTGAGGATCTGGGGTAGAGCTTGCAGAAATGCAGGTGATCTGCCCCCTTTCCGTCTCCCAAAGTCCTTACACCCACAGCTTCTAGGTTCTGTTCCTTCCAAGGAGAACACAGTGGATGGTGCCTTGGAGATCTGGGGAGCAGGTGGAGGTTCGGGTGGCTTCTCCCAGGGGAGGCTGGGGGTGATGACTGTAACTGTGGGGCGAGGTTTCCTCCAGCTCCCGTGATTCCATGACCCACGCCGGGCAGCCTTGGGATCACACGTGGCCTGGAGGCAGCCCAGAAACTGGGCTGTGTTCTTCTGCTCCTTGTTGTAGGCCCCGGCCTGGCTTTCATTGCCTACCCCCGGGCCGTGGTGATGCTGCCCTTCTCTCCTCTCTGGGCCTGCTGCTTCTTCTTCATGGTCGTCCTCCTGGGACTGGACAGTCAGGTATCAAGAGGTGGTCACGCGGAGCCTGAGAGAGAAGTGCGTGTGTGCGGGCTGGAGGAAGGGGAGCCGTGGACAGGAGGCTGAGCCCCATGTCCTGAGGGACCTTAAGACAGTTGGGGACTGGGCGAATGTCACAGGTGGAGGCCCTTCGAGGGACCAAGAGGGGCTCTGCAGGGTAGGTCCAGACCTAAGCATGCCAGGACAGCCCTGGGGACTTGAGACAGGGACAGGGCAGGGCTGAGCCTGGGAACAAGAAGCCAGAGCTGGCTGATGCAGCAGCGTATTTTGGGAGCTCTCTTTCCCTCCAATTCTTTTGCCCTCTCATCCAGTTTGTGTGCGTAGAAAGCCTGGTGACGGCGCTGGTGGACATGTACCCCCGAGTATTCCGCAAGAAGAACCGGAGGGAGCTCCTCATCCTGGGCGTGTCTGTCACCTCCTTCTTCATCGGGCTGGTCATGCTCACAGAGGTGAGGGTCTGGGAGGTGCGAAGGTGGGGACCAGGTGAGGAGGAGAAGCCAAGCTGGACAGGCCTCCCGGGCTTCAGGGCTCTGGGACTCCCTCCTTTTCCAGCCACAGGGAGCTCCAAGTAGGTGAGGCCTTCCTCTGGCCTTGGAACATTAGCCACCTACCTCCGAGGGGTGATTTGGCTCAGTGGAAAGCTAAGAGGTATGAGAAAGATGGTCAGGAAGTTCTGGGTTAGGGAAAAACTGCCTCTCCAGCAAGCTCCCATAACTTCCAGCCAGCTGAACCACGTTCCCGGGACAGACTTCAAAGGGAGGAAGGGAGCCCTGGGGATGGGTACTATTCTGTGTTTCGTCTCAAGGGAGAAGGAAGGAGATGGAGCTTGTCAGCCTCATAGTACTGACGACGGCCTCTGTCCTGATCGTCTGCCAGAAAGTACACACTTCGTCTCCGACTTCTGGGTCAATCCCTAAATGTTCTCAGGGATGAGCTAACAATAGCTGTCTGTTTTATCCACCTTCTCTCCGAAAGTAATAACAAAAAAATTATTGTCTCATATCTGCCTAGTGCCTCACAGCTCCCAAACTATATTCTGTTTTAATATCTGTCCCCTGCGATCCTCACCAGGTCTGCTCTGTGTCCGTGGGTGTGAGGCTGGAGGCCAGGGGGGTAAATCTGTCTGTTTCCTCTGGATACAGTTCTGGTTTTTTTTCTCTTCCCCCTGTAGGGCGGAATGTACGTATTTCAGCTCTTTGACTACTATGCAGCCAGTGGCATGTGCCTCCTGTTTGTGGCCATCTTTGAGTCCCTCTGTGTGGCTTGGGTCTATGGTGAGTGACTCTTCCCCCAGGTCCTAACCCCAGGGCTCATCACCACCTCGGGGCCCTTGGACAAAAGAGTCATCTACTGCTCTCACCCACCTTTTCCTGGGACTCCTCCCCTGCTCGACCTCAAAAATCTCAAGAATCCTAAATCGCTACCATTGGAAGGGCCCTCCAGAGGTTGCTTTGGCACCCTCCTGGTTATGGCCGCACCCAGACTGCCCCGAGTGGGCCCGTATCCTGTCCTAGTCAAACCTTGTCAGCCCTTCACAACCCTGATGTTCAGAAAGTCATTATCTTTGCCTATGCCAAGTTTTGTCCCCTGCTGCGTATGCCTATGAATCCCCGGGAAGAGATTCTCCCAGCAGTGATTTGGAAAGACAGCCATGGTATCTTCTATTTCTTGGTCCTTGCCCATCCAGCCCGTGCCTCGGATGCTGAAGAATGTCCTTTCTCCCCCTTCCTTCCTTCTCTTCTTCCTGGTAGGAGCCAGGCGCTTCTATGACAACATTGAAGATATGATTGGATACAGGCCGTGGCCTCTTATCAAATATTGCTGGCTCTTCCTCACCCCAGCTGTATGCACAGTAAGAGAACCTTCAGGGGGAAAGCGACATGAAGGCAAAGAGAGATGGTGGTGGTAGGAGGATAGATCGGCTGTTAGCTCTAGAAGGGACTTCTCCACGGGAATTGAAAATCATTTTAGATTTTCACTCATCTTCCTGTTGGATTCTAGAAAATGATGAGCAAGATAGATTCTTCCTTTCCAATTCACAGAAGGTTAAACTGAGGTCCAGAGCTGCCAGGTGGTTTGACCAACACCACAATGTGAGTCAAATGTCACAGGCAGGACGGCAACCCAAGTGCATTGGGCTGCTTGTAGTGATACTAATAACCACAGCAATAATAACAACACCATTACAGAGCACGCACCTTGTGCCAGGCATAAGGTGCTTTGCACGTCTTAACCCACTTGATCTGCACAAGAACCCCACGAAGAATTACTATTATACTCATTTTATGGATGAAGCTGAAGCCAAAGAGGGTAAGCAATTTACCCTAGCAAGAAAATGGCAGTGAGCTAGGATCAAGCCCAGCAGCTTGGCTCCAGAGTCTGGGCCGTAAGCCACTAGGTGCTGCCTCCCTGGGCTTTATCTTGTGTGTTAGCTGCTCCTCCAAGCGCCCACTATATGCAGGGTATAAATGTGGCCCAGGGGGCAGGAGGCATGACCCCCTGCCCTTGAGGCCCTCGCAGCCCCACCTGATGGTGCTAGAGCCTTAAACACTCAAAAACACTAGCAGCCATGTAACCATGTCCTAGCTGAGGGACAGCCCTGTGTAGAGGTGCCCGGGGGCACGGGGCCCTGCAGGGACAGGGGAAGCACCCTGGAAATTCTATTGGGGGGTGTGGATTTTGAGTAGAATGTGGATGGGGGAGTGCCTGGATGGCTCAGTCGGTTAAGCGACTGCCTTTGGCTCAGGTCACGATCCTGGAGTCCCAGGATCGAGTCCCACATTGGGCTCCCTGCTCAGCAGGGAGTCTGCTTCTCCCTCTGACCCTCCCCCCTCTCATGCTCTCTCTCTCTCTCATTCTCTCTCTCAAATAAATAAATAAAATCTTAAAAAAAAAAAAAAAAAAAGAAGAATGTGGATGGGGACTGGGGGTTGATTGACCCGGACGTGCCTGGAGGCCAGTCCAGGCTTGCAGTGTGACTGATGTCTGAGAGCTCTTCCAGGGGTCATGGAGGGCGCAAGGCCCCTGCTCTCCCAGCCCCTTTCTCTTCTACTCTCCTCCTCAGGCCACCTTCCTCTTCTCCCTGATCAAGTACACCCCGCTGACCTACAACAAAAAGTACACATACCCGTGGTGGGGCGATGCTCTGGGCTGGTTCCTGGCTCTGTCCTCCATGGTCTGCATTCCTGCCTGGAGCTTCTATAAACTCGGCACCCTCAAGGGCTCCTTCAGAGAGGTAGGGGGTTCATGGGGAAGGGCAGGAACCCAAGACAATGACGTAGGGCCCCATGAGGATAGACAGATGTCCACCAGCGTAGGAGCTGGTACACAGGAGCGCCACCGAGCCTGGTGAGGCTGCTGGGGAGGGACAGAGTGAGTGCTTACAAGTCTCAGAAAGAGATTGATGCCTCCAAGCCACAGGCTGGGATGAAAGGCCTGGCAGCTGGAGGGCACGTGTGGGGGGGCGGCAGGCAGACCCCGGTGAGCCAATCGGGGAAGCGGGCAGCCTGACGCCAGCTCATGATAACCACCTCCACTTCCCTTGCAGAGAATTCGCCAGCTCATGTGCCCAGCTGAGGACCTGCCTGGATGGAAGCGAGCAGAACCCTCAGCCCCTGCCACACCCAAGACATCGCTTCTCATACTCACAGAACTAGAGTCTCACTGCTAGGGCCGCCGGGCCCGGGATCGTGCCCATGGGCCTGGCTGTGGGGACGGCTGCCGAAGTGGCTCCACGGTGCGTCTCTGTCTCCACCTGCGGTAGATGAGACGCAAGGGGATAGTTTGGAATCCACCTGGGGCTGGGCGCCTCCCACCAGAACTTCACTGCTCCAGGGGTGGCCGAACAGATGTGAGATGCTGGTATCAAGAGCGCCCCCTTTGAGACAGGCCTGGGGAGGCCGGGTGAGGGCTGGTGGGTAGAGCGAGAGCCCAGTCCCTCTTACCCTTCATTCCATTAAATCCATGTTCTTCCCACCGATGGCCAGCTCTTCCGCCTGGTTCCTGACCCTCTGCCTTGGCTGCCTTGAGCACCTCCTCGCTTTCAAGTTGTGGCTTAGCGCCCCCTGCCTCCTCTCTGGCTCTCCTTTCCTCACTGAGTCCCTGTGGCCCATGAGCAGAGGGGACGGTGGTGCCAGGGAGGACGGCGGGGCCCAGCTGAGAGCCTCCATCTTCAGACACTCACACCAGAGAGGTCTGTCACACTCTGTCCATGCTCCCCCCAGAGCCCTTTCCCTCCTCCTTCGCTCCGCGGAATAAGCAGGGCAACGGAGGTGGGCACGAGGGGGACCTGAGCCCTAGCTGGAGGAAGGAAGAGGAAAGTGTGGTCGGGCTTCTTTCTGCCCACATTCCCCTTCCGCCCCCCTCCCTGACTCCGCCTGCCAAAACGGTGTGTGCGCACCTGCCCAGGGCCTGTGCCAGGGGCACGCGGGGGACAGCAGTGACTGCTGACCTGAGGCGGCAGGTGCGACAAGCCCTGGCAGAACGGGCACTACCCCAGCTCAGCCAGCAGAGGGATCCCACTTCCTCGGGACCACCTCGCTCTTCTGCTCTGGACAGATGCCGGATGCGGTGCCGCTAGACGTGGCCACAAGGGGGCGGCACTGCCATGACCCCGGCTCAAGGTCAGGGCCTGAGCTGCACAGAGGAGCTCTTGCGGTCAGGCTGCAGAGAGGATCCAGGTGGAAGGCAAAGCCTGTCTTACCTCGGGGCCAGTGGGCGTGGCCTGGGATCCCCAGAGGATCCCACAGGTGTGTCTGCAGCCTCTGTGTGTGGAGCTGGGGCACACTTACCTCTTGGTGTGTGTGTGTGTGTGTAAGTGCCCGAATGCACACAGCTGCGTTTCTCCCTGAGCGTGTGGAGGCTTCCGTATCTGCCTGTGTCCCCCCTTCTGCTCGGATGGTCCTTCTTCTGCTGGTGTCTGGGGGAGCATTGGCGATGCTTAGAGCTGCAGACCAAGGGCTCCCAGCATTCCCTGGGCGATTTCCCTGGTTTGTTTTACAAGTCAGTTAGTGGGAAAGGGCACTGAAATCGTTGCCAGTCCTCAGGTTTTGATTTTCTGGTTGCTGTTTGGAGAACTTATCAAAGTTAGTGGTCGCAGCCCTCCTGTTTGCTGGCGTTGGCTGCTCCCTCCTGGACAGCGCCTGGTTGGGCATCCCCCAAGCGTGCCAGGCTCAGTCACAGCCATAGGTGGGAGAAGTAAATCTGCGAGAGAAACCTGGCATCTCCATCCATCTGACGATATTTCCAGAACACCTACTATGTGGCGCTGTGCTATGGGGTACAAAAATAGAATTTCTGCAACAACAAAATTGTGGCCGATGCTATGGAGGGAAAGCAAAGTACTACGAGGAGGGACTGGGGTCTGGGAAGGAGGCTGCTGGTTTAGGTGGGGTGGGCTGGGAAGGCCGTTCTGAGGGTGCGCTGGCTGTATCTCCAGCCATGTGGCCACAGTTGCAAGCAGCTGTTAGGCCGGGGAGGGGATGCCTGCGGGCAGTTCCGTAATGGCCATTCGAATCCTAGTTAGGAGATTCATTAATATAGGGTGAAAAGAATCCATTGGCCTGAGGCTCAGGAGATGCAGGGCCCAGCCCTGACCTGCTCCTGACTTGTTTTTGTGGAAGTCACACACAACTGAGGTCTTCAAGTGTTTCCGATGGAGGGAATACCATGCCCCTCCTGCACACAGCGTTGTTGTAGGGCTCAAATGAGGTCATGGGTGTGAGATCCCTTTCAGTCACTCAGTGCCAAGCGGTGTGAGGTCATTAAGCCAGTTTCGGGGGTTGGATGAGGGTGATCTGCTCTAATAACCCAGGGGGGTGACAGGCAAAGCTGCGAGAGAAAAGCCACTTGTCAGTGTTGGGGTCGGGGAACGGGAGCAGGAATACCTGGACTCGGCTTTAGCGGAGGTGGGGGAGGGGCTGCTATTTGTCCCATTTGCTTTCTCTGCCTGGAAGGGCAGATACTGGATCCTGCAGTTCTTCGAGGAAGAAGACACAAAAGGAAGGGGACCCCTCTTGTCTAGCAGCCCCACCTGTTAGAGAAGAAAGGCAGGCACAGGGGCACCTGGGTGGCTTGGTCGGTTAAGCATCCCACTCTTGGTTTCGGCTCAGGTCCTGATCTTGGGATAGTGGGATCAAGCCCTGCATCATCGTCTCGGGCTTGGCACTCAGCATGGAGTTTGCTTGAGGCTTTCTCTCCCTCTGCCTCTACCCCACCCCTCGCGCGTGCTCTCTCTCTCTCTGAAATAAATAAATAAATCTTAAAAAAACAAAAAACAAATAACAAAAGGCAGGCACAGGGGCACTGGGCAAGTGATGGCTGAACGGAGAGAAGTGACACAGCTCACCGGAGCTGCAAGCAGAGGCCTTGCAGACAGGGAAGAACTGACGAGGCGCCGAGCCCACCAGGCTGCCTTGGAGCCTTGGGTCACATACTTCAGACCTTGCACATGCCTCACATCTATCCGGGTGCACACAGACACACAGTCCTTCCTTCCTTATCCTCAGATAAATGTGCACCAACTCAAACACACCACAGTCAGCCCAGTGCGCTCCTTTATAGAAGCTTGCGGTCTTGGCTTGGGTCTGAGCCCTCTGACCTACTAGCTATGGGACCTGGGGCCAGTTCACCTTTCTGAACCCTCATTTTCTCCTCTATAAAATGGAAATAATAAGGCCTAGATCAGTGTGTTGTTGGAATCCAGTGGAGGGTGTAGGGAGAGCTGCCACGGGGACACATTTGAGCAAATCCAGCTTCTTTCCCAAGGCTCCAGCCCCACAACATTGGGCCATCAATGAAACACAAAAGCCCAGGAAGAGTTCAGAGGCATCTTTGCAGTCTGCTGGCCTCCCCAGCCCCTCGCATCAAGTGGCATTGGGCCCAGAAAAAAGGCTACCCGTTTCCTGAGCTAGGCATTTCTGGGGGTGGGGGGCAAGGGAGAGGTAGCCCCAGAATAACTCTGCATCCTGTTGTCCCAGGGTCCTGCCCAGCATCAGCAGTATTGTCCAAGAAAAGCAGGAGCTGAGTCCACCAAGCCCTAATCTATCCCCTGATTCTGGGAGAGCAGGGCCTTTCCAGAAAATGGAAAAATGGGATCAATTTTTCCCCTCAAGTTGCATCCATCCATCCATCCATCCATCCATCCATCCATCCATCCATCCAATAAACATCAAGTGCTTACTGAGCCAGCACTGTATTAAATGTTGAAGGCAGAAACAAAGAATTAGGAAATATGTCCCCTACCTTTTAGATATTTCTGGTCTAGGAAACAATTATGCTGCAGTAGAACAAGAGTTAGATGCTCAGGAAGCAGGTTCCATGCCAGGCTCTCTAAAGGCATGCATGGGCTTAGATGAAGGTGGTGAGGAGACCATTTTATGGGGTTCACGGTTCTCACCGCAGCAAGATAACTGAGTCATTTAACCGTATTCCATCTTGTCTCTGGGCCCTTCCCAGTTTGGAAACCGTCTTAGGTAGGCTTTCCAGGTAATTTAGGGATTCCTACCTTTTGCAAAGACAGGCGTCTCCGGCCTCCAGGAGTTTACTAATTGGTTTGAATACCCACTAGGGGTTGGAAGTTGCAGGGGCGAGGGGAGACTTGACGAAGGTGGGGCTCAAAGTTAAAAGGAGTCCAGGACCAACAAGGCAGCTATTCTCCTACAAGGTGAAGGAGAGGAGGCAGGACTGTTTGTCCATGTGTAACCCCAGGTCTTTGTGGAAAGCCCGACACATTGTAGGCATGAAATATAATTTTTGAATGAATGAATGAGCCGGGAAATTTCCCCTCTGCCTAGTCTGATTCTCTTTCTTCTCGCTCCCCTCCCCATGGGGAGGTTGGGTGTTTTGTTCCAGAAAGGCTGCCGCTGCTGTTCTGTATCTTGTGGACTTTGGTGTCCCCGCTGCACTAAGCTCTATGGCTGACCCGTGGTGGACCCAACTTGCAGGGACAGATGCAGCAATGCAGGTCACATCATCCCAGCTGCGGGCAGGGGTAACTGCAGCGTGAATTCTGGTTGGGGCCATGCACGGCTCTGCCAGGGCTGACCCTCCGTCTGCCTTCTGGTTTCACAGAGGCAAGGAGTCTGAGAACTGAGACTCACTCGGGCTTTCTCGCGCTGGGGAACCCCATAGGAGATGCTGTGAGGGGCCTGCGAGCCACCCAGTGGGGCTGCTTGATGGAAAACTACAGACTGAGATTCTAACTTCACACCCCAGCCCTGCTGGGAAGTTCTAAAATACGAAGGGGAAGCTCATGCAAAGGGAAATTTCCTTTTCTCCCCACAACTTCCCCCTCCCTCCACACCACCTGGGGCTGAGAAATTACCTTCATTGTCTTGAAAGAGGCACTGGCTGTTCTGAATGAAGGACCACGGGACAGTCCTGTACCCAGCACCATGAGGGCGTGTGCAGGACCAGTGAGGGGCACCCCACTCTGCATAAGCTCACTGGGCACATAGCAGAGGGCCACACACGTTCATTCAACAAATACCAGTTCACCACTGATGGCGGCCAGGCAATCAGACAAGTCCCAGTTATGTGCTTTAGTGCTGAGAGGTCACCAGAGCATTATTATTGCTGCCTGGGACCGGACGCCACACCATCCCTGCCCCCACTTCCAGAGGACACACAGCAAACACCACTGACCCCCCCACCCCCCCCGCTGAAGCATCTACAATCTCCTAAGCAATTTACCATATTGTCTCTAACTATAAAAAGTAGGTAGGTCTTGTTTTGTACCTTTTACAGATTGGAAAACTGAGGCTCAGATCCTTGCCTAGCTGACCTGACCAGTAGAACAGAGGAGGGGTTCAAACTCAGGTCTTGTCTGATTATAAACCTGTGTCCTTTCTAGATTAGGCTTCTTGAGGTATGCTCTGGGCACTTTCTCTAGGAAAATCCCAAGGCAAAGGGTAGTGGTTGTGAAGGTCCAGAGCCTTGCCTTGAAACCACAGAGGGCAGGTACTTGGTGGAAAACTCCAGCGCGTGATTCACCCTCCTCCAGAGCCCTCGTCAGTGAGGCCAACTCCCCTCCTGAGGTTCTCAGTTTCCAGCCCCGGGGGGTGGTGGCTCCCGTCCTACTGCTCTGGTAAGAAAAGGCTGCACCCTGCCTTGTACATCCTCGTCTCTTCCCTCGGAAGGAGCAGGTACTGGAGGGGCACGGTGAGGAGGGGGAAGGCGCGAGGGGCAAAAGGAGGGAGACGTGATCAGATGGAAGTCTGAGCTGGACTGGAGGGACAGAGCTCAGTGGGAAGGCTTGGGGGGGGGGCTCCCACAGTGGGAGGGAGCTGGGGGTGGTGGACTGGGGACAGAGGACTTGGCTTCCTGAGGTTGGATGTTGTAATCCTGGTGCACAAACTTTTGGCTTCAGTCCCTCCTGTTGCTGTGGTATTTCTCTGTCCCTTCACTTCCCAATACACTGGTGTGCGTGAGCGCACACACACACACACACACACAGAGCTGCTTTCTGTCTGGGAGTCCTGGAACAACAACTCGGATGGGATTCTGAGCTGGGAGGAACAGGAGAAGGAGCAAAGGTGGAGGCTGGTTCCCCTCTCAGGTCCCGGCTGTGTGGGCTTCCCCGCCACTGTCCCGGGGACCGGAGGCATGGAGCTGAGCTGACCACGGGAGCCGAGCTCGGGACTGAGGTGAGCAGGAAGCAGAGGACGGGCTGTGTCTTCGCAGTCCCTTAGAGGGTGCCTCAGAGGGGCTGGAGGGGTGAGTCCTGGGAGGCAAGGTTTTGTAGGATTGTGTGTGTCTGTGGTACAAAAGACTGGGGCTGAAGGTAAGTCTGATGTTGGGGCATCTTAGGACCAGGGGCATCACCCCGGCTCCCCCAAGCCACCCACAGCTTCTAAGTTGCTCAGGGACGAGCCTGGGAAAGACCCTAGGTGGGGGGTTGGCCCTAGGGAGTAGGTGAAGGAGGGGTGATCACCTGGCTGAGGGAACGAGGGGAAGCAGACAGTACTCAGGGAGATGGGAAGGAAGAGCAGACGGGACAAACCTTGGGCATCCCTCAAGACCCATGACCTGCAATTAGCCATGCAGATGAGGGGTTCCTGCCCTCCCCCATGGGTCAAGCAGCGCAAGCAGGGAGCCAAGCGTCTCCCAGAAGGAGGAAGCTGCCCCAGCTCAGGCTGTGGGGAGGCGTGAGCATGCTTGTGCCAGAGAAGGGCAACAAGGGAGTGGTGGGGAGGTGCAGGCGGCCAGCAGCCTAACCCGGCAGCCCCCAGGCTGTGAGGGACTAGCCGGAGTCAGGTTTTGGTGCCATGCACACAGGTATGTGTGTGCAAAGGGACGTGACAGGAATGGCACCAGTGTGTGTACAGAAAGGGGAACTGGTATGTGGGTGTGGGCTGAAGCAGGGCCTGGGGCATCCCGTGCCCCCCGCGCCCCCCGCACCCCCCCCCCCCAACCGGGTCCGGGGCTGGGCCATTCCTGTGCTGGACTGGGAGGGTGATGGGGCCGAGCTGGGATCCCAGCAGCATGGCGGGAGTGGCATTTCGCCACCTGTCTGCTCCTCTGCTAGACCCTGACCAGACCTCCTCCTCCTAGCCCCATGCCCAGCTCCTGAAAACGGTTAATTTTGGACTTGCTAGCCTCGAAGATTTTCTTGGTGGGCTGCACTGAGCCCAGTGTGGATGTAGGTGTCTTGGCTTCTGGAGGGCACTGACGTGTGGTGAGCTCCAATGCATGACCCCGTATCCTGCTCCAGCTTAGCAGAGGTGGGAAGGGGGTGCTAGGGGCTGGAGAGGTGGCAGAGCTGAGACGGGGGAGATATCGGGAAGGGGGAGATCTCTGGAAGTCATCTTGACTGTGGATAACACTGTTTATTCCTCGCAAGTGGGCTAGGGGTAGAAGGGCACAGTGGGGACGGGGTAAGGAGGGTAGGGGGGCATGCTGTCCTTTTGGCTTTGAAAAGGAGCCCCCACAGGAGAGCTCTGTACAGCCTGTGTTTATGTCTGACCTCCACCTTGACATTTCTTCCCTGAGTCTAACTTGAATACCACTTGCTGCACTGAAGGCCTGTTTCTTCTTGATTTACCATGGCTCGGGGCCAGCTTTCGTTTCCACATGCTCTTGCTTTCATTCTGCCATTCCGTTTTTTCACTCTAACCCATAAATTATGATCTTTCCAGTAACCTTTAAAAAAAATATGTTGCGGGAGCCTGGGTGGCTCAGTTGGTTAAGCAACTGCCTTCGGCTCAGGTCATGATCCTGGAGTCCCGGGATCGAGTCCCGCATCGGGCTCCCTGCTCGGCAGGGAGCCTGCTTCTCCCTCTGACCCTCCCCCCTCTCATGTGCTCTCTCTCTCAAATAAATAAATAAAATCTTTAAAAAAAAAATATGTTGCATCAGTATCAGCTCATCAGTGTGTGTTCTCTTCTTGTCTTCCCCATCCCGATACAAGCCAAACCCTGTACCCAAACTGGGCTCTGAGATTTGCTTTGCAGTCCTGCACTCTCCTCTGGTCTTCCCTTCGCTTACTCCTTGGCCCCACCAGGTCTCTCTTCCTTCCACTGTTGAGGACAGCTTGGCCCTGTCATAGCTGCTTCTGGTCTGAGAACAGGAAGGCTTGTCTCCTGTCCACCCCCTTGGAAACCTTTGTGCTTGGGCTCACCCTGAGCTGAGCTACACTATGGCTTGGCAAGCAAAGGCAAAAAATCTCTCCTTGTCTTTTATGGATCTTATTTTTATCCCCCACCCTCCCAGCACCCCTGTTGAACGGCTCATTCTCTCTTCCAGGGAGACTTAAAGCCCAGAGAGGACGTGTGAGTTGCCTAAGTTCATACAGCAAGTTAGAGACTCCGCTCCATTGCTTATTGTATTGGTGAGTTCATTCAAATCATTTAAAAATAGTTTTACTGAATACTTGCAAGGTGTCAAGTCCTGTTCCTTCATCTCTCTGAGCTTCATTTCCTCATTGATAAAATGGACTTAATAGTAATACCTACTTTAAAGATTTTAATGAGGATGAAATTGAATAACGCATATGAAGAAGTGTAGGTTTTTGGCACAACAATTAGTCAAATGTTAACTTTTATTAATATTATTATTGGCTAGGTCTGGACTAGACCTTAGGTTTCCTGCCTGGTGTTTTTTCCGTTAATGTTTTTGAATTCATTCATTCATCCACTCATTTGTCTGATAACGATTCCGGGGCCACTCCTCAGGGTGCCCAAACCCCAATTCTGTAGCAACATCTACAGTTGGTTCAGGTAGCACCAACTCTTTCCCCCAGGGCCAAACTGCCCTGTTCTTCCAACCTGACACTCTGGTTCTCAAAGCCTCCCCCACTCCTAGGGTCTGATGGTCTCCTCTGAACCTGGAAGCCTTCTTCTCTCCCTTCCTTCCCTCCTCCTCCCTTACATCAGGGGCTGAAGACCTCTGATTTCCAGTAGGCACTTCTCTCTTCATCTTTCTTCCTCAGCTGAGCTTGCAGTGGAAACCTCTGAGTAGGTCCCAATACCAGAATCTAACCCCGACAGGCTTTCCCATTCCTGGGATAACCTGTCCTCCAAGTCACCTTCAAAAATTTCCATAACCTCAAATGGCTCCTGCCACGCCTTTTTAACTGACTTGGGCTTGGGCTGTTGCCTGGGTTAAAAGGACCAACGAATAAACACAGACACTTAGTAAAAAGAATCCCTTGTGTTTCTCTAGAGCCTTGGAGGGGCATGGAGCACTTGGTAGCTTAGGGTCACTTTGATTTCCCCAGCGCCCCCCGGAGGTGAGGGGTGCTGGGTGGGTGCTTCCCTCTGGGGCCAGATCACCTCCTCCTGGCAGCTCCTCGGGAGCCAAGGTGGAGGTGGCGTCAGGGTGGCTGTGTGGGGGGGAGGGGGGGAAGGCAAACAAGGACTCCAGGTACAACACCACAGTGCCGCAGTTTATCTCCTGGAGGTTGAAAAATGGACAGCGATAGGGACAGAGTAGACCAAGAGAGACCACGTCATTTTTCTGGCAGTCCAGTGAGCTTTGGGCTCTTTAGGAGAACAGGAAGTCAGGAAGGGCAGTGACCTGCTGTCACGCTCAGCCACGTCTGGGTCTCCCTTGAGGAGACCACCACCCCAGTGAGTATCGCTCTGGGATCGACCGCCAGGACCCCTTGCTTGTTCTCAGGGCAGAGGTACAATGGAGAAGGAAGAAGAACCAGGTTTCCCTCGAAGGCCTATACTTGGTCCTGGCACCAATCCCGGGTCTCATCTGGCCTTGTTCAGAGGCCCCACCTTCTCCTTCCCTTCCAATCAGATGCCCAGAGCTAGCTGGCTCCCATGTTTACCCTGAGTTGATCGATTGCCTGGCATAGGAATGAGCACACAACCAGCTAGCAGAAGACCATGCAGTCACCTGGGCCACACCTGCCCTTTGACCTCCTGTCACCCCTGGCAGGCTTTGATCCCTTCTGGCTTGGAGGCCGGAGGCTGGGTAGGTGCCACTCACCCGACACTGTGGAGCTGGGCAGACGGGCGAGCGGGGACGGTGGCTGGCTGTAAATATCAGAAGGGACTCGGAAGACGCCTGGGTGGCTCAGTCGTTAGGCGTCTGCCTTCGGCTCAGGTCATGATCTCAGGGTCCTGGGATCGAGCCCCGCATCGGGCTCCCTGCTCAGCGGGGAGTCTGCTTTTCCCTCTCCCCCTGCCCCTCTACCCTGACTTGTGCTCTTTCTCTCTCTGTCTCTCAAATAAATAAATAAAATCTTAAAAAAAATTAAAAAAAAATAAATAAATAAAAAAAGAAGGGACTCGGAATGAAAGACCCCCAAGCCTTTTCCTCCCAGTCTACTCCTATATGGTCGTAAGCAAGCCACTTCACCGGTCAAGGCCTGGATGTCCCCCTCTGCAAAATGGGCAAAAGAAGATTGGCTCCCTATTTGTTCTCCAAGTCATGAGAGCAAAGTGTAACTTTCGGTGTAAAAGTCATGGAGAGTTTGGGAAGAAAATCAACAGCCCAAGATATTAAACCATATTCCAACAATGGGAAATGTTACCGCAATATTCCAACAATAATCAAAGCCAAGAGGGAGAAAACAGGGGTGGAGGGCACGCTTCAGGGTGGTACGGCTCACCCCTTCTTGTCACACCAGGCTCACCAGCCTGCCCTCTCCCAGCTCCGCGGCCTCCCGGTCCATCACGTCGCCATGGACAGAAAAGTGGCAGTCCCCGAGGACGGGCCTCCCGTGGTTTCCTGGCTCCCTGAGGAGGGAGAGAAGTTGGAACAGGAAGGCGAGGAGCAGGTGAAGGATCGGGGCCAATGGACCAACAAGATGGAGTTTGTGCTGTCAGTGGCCGGGGAGATCATTGGGCTGGGGAATGTCTGGAGGTTTCCCTATCTCTGCTACAAAAATGGAGGTGGTGAGTTCATTTTGAGGTAGGCGTGGTGGGGAGAGCTGTGCCTTGACCGCAGGCAGGGCCTACCTGGGCGCCTCCTGCCTGGCGATGTGGTAAAATGGAAGGAGGCTGGCATGGAGCTGGAGGGCCCGGGGGTTCTCAGGGTCCTCCTCTGTGAAATAGGGATGATGCCTCCCAGGGCCATGGTGAAGGGTAATGGAGGCAATGGGTAGGACCAAGGAATCCTATCCTAACAAGATAGGATATACTAGTCTTTCATGATTCTGTATAATGCTGGTTGCTGATAGGAGTCATTCATTCAGCCAGTATTTTACTGTGGGCCTCTCCTGGGCTAGGCATTGTTCTAGATACAGCACAGAACACATTCTGTGTGTTATATGTATTCTAGTGCAGGGTGGCAGATTACAGACAAAGAAGTAAGATGCATGGGATGTTGATGGTGAGGAGTGGAATGGTGAGAAGCCAAGCAGGGACAAGGGGTAGGGAATGCTGGGTCGTTGGAGATGTAGGGGATGGGGGGAAGGGTTGAAAAGGTGAAGTAAGGTGCCCAGGAAAGCTTGCGCTGAGGAGGTGACATTTCCGCCAAGACTTGAAGGAGGTAAAGGAGTGAGTCTTACAGATGGAGATCAGGTGAAGACCATTCCAAACGGAGGGGAAAGCAAGTGCAAAGTCCTGGGGTGAAAGTGCACCTGGCCTGTTTGAAGAACAGTGGGGCAGTGACAGATGTGGAGAAGAGTAGAAGAGATCAGAGAGGTCACAGGGCTCACATCTTATAGGCTCTGCTCTGAGATGGGAACGGTTGAAGAATTTGAGCAGAGAAATATGATCTTGTCTCTGATTGTTTTTTTAATTAAAGAAACATAATTTTATTATTTTTCAGCACTGGTAGTAAAAATGAGCAGGGGTATGGTGGGAAGGGACCAGATTAATCTTTTTATGTGTACAATTAGAGGCTTTTAGTATATTCATAGAATTGTGCAACCATCGCCACAACCGATTTTAGAACATTTTCATCATTCCAGAAGGAAGGCCTGAAGCCATTAGCAGTCACTCTCTATTCCCTCTTGCTGCCAGCCCTTGGCAACCACTAATCTACTTTCTGTGGCTATGGGTTTACCTATTTGGAATTTTCATACAAATGGAAGTATTCATTTATATGAATTTATTTGTGACTGGACAGATTCATCTTTGCCTTTTGAAAATACCTTTATTCTTCTTGTGGAAATTGTACACATTTATTGTGAAATCTGAAACATTCCAGAAAGGTAAAAAGAAGAAACATTCCTATTTAAAGATAATTATTGTTTAGAAAACCCTCATAGGGACACCTGGGTGGCTCAGTCGGTTAAGCGTCTGCCTTTGGCTCAGGTCGTGATCCCGGGGTCCTGGGATCGAGCCCCATGTTGGGCTCCCTGCTCAGCGGGGAGCCTGCTTCTCCCTCTGCCTGCCGCTGCCCCTGCTTGTGCTTTCTCTCCCTCCCTCCCTCTCTCTGTCTCTTTCTCTAATAAATAAAATCTTTAAAAAAAAAATAGAAAACCCTTATAACATTATTCATATTTAATTTTTAAAAAAGATTTATTTATTTATTTTGGAGATGGGGGGGAGCAGCCAAGGGGGAGGAGAATCTCAAGCAGACTCCCTGCTGAGCGTAGAGCCTGACATGGGGCTCAGATCCCATGACCAGGGGATCATGACCTGAGCCAAAATCAAGAGTCAGATGCTTAATCGACTGACTTGTTTCTTTGCCCCAGGCCAGTTTCACGGACACACAGGGCGTTCGTGCTCGAGCTGAAGATGATCCAGGCTGAGCACTCATTTCATAGAGCGCCCAGAGGCTCCTAGGGATGTTTAGCGACTTGCCCAAGATCATAGAAGTGGTTGGGAGCTGCGGGCCTGGGCACCTGGTTCACTGGCTTGCACATCACTTGTCCTGCCATCTGAAAAGGAGGGAGAAGGAGGGTCCAGGGGACAGGTTTTCTGGTTTGGGTGCCCACACCTCCTTGTCCTGCCTGGTGGCTGCACTGTGGCCGTGGCCTCAGTCCTGGCTGTGGGGCAGCATGGGGACACAAGCGCCTAGGACAGTGTGCAGGGACACCGCACTGAGCCTGGGTCGTCTGTGAAGAGGCAGTGCTGGATCGCAGTTATTGGGCAGAGTCTGTGTTCTCGCATTAGCTCTGTCCCAACCTAAGTACCCGGGGAGGACACCCACCCTGCCACCCCTCTATCCTATGTCCCTCATCCTCCCCTACATGAGGGGTGGAGCAAGGTCAGGGGTCCCAATCTCAGGTCACTGGTCTTTGGGGGTCCAGGAAAGTAGGAATGTAGGTTTCCTTGTTTCAGATAACTTAATAATGGATCTACGTGGGAACATGACTTCACCGACTAACTCAAATGTCACCTTTTTGCTTTAGGCTAGAATTGTACTAACTCACTATGATGATAGGGTTTATCTTGAGCTGACTATAACTCTTTAGTTAGCAGTTAGGATGTGAGGGCGATCTGGCTGCGACATCTGTCACCCCGTTGATTGCCAGGGTTGATGCGGTTGATCTGGCTGGCTAGGCAGGTGTCCCCTTCCTCCCTCACCACTCCACGGGCGCCCCGCCCGAAGCTGCGCGCTTGGTCCAAGAGGACGACCGTCCCTGATAGGGGAGGACGGTTCTTCCAACAAGGGTATACGAATAGCTGCACTCCCCTGCTAGGACCCCCAAACAAGCTCTCCAGGTCCATTTGTAGGAGAACGTAGGGTAATCAAGCTTCTGAGACTCCAGACACGTCCAAATGAGGCGCTGCAGGTGGCAGTCTGCCTTGCTTTAAAAAAATAAATAAATAAGAAAAAAAGCAGTTAAATATAGTGTTTACTGATATATTAATCAATTCATAATGAATTAATAATTAGTTAACCAACGGTTCTGTAGAGAAAAATCTTTCAAGAGGGATGAAAAAATAGTGTTATTGGTGTAATAATATCTTTGGTTACAAAAAAAAACCCAGGGAGTTGCTGAACTAGATCATCCTCAAAAAATGGCTCACCCCAAAAGAGAATTTTATGAATTCTGAGTTTCCAGATTGCTAGTGGTTCCGGAGTAAGTGCTTGGCAGAGCTAATAAGGCATACCTTAGAGCAAAGGGAGAGAGACTATAAATGCGTCCCAAGTCACCCTGTCCTCACAGATCCCTGGGGGGCCTCATCCGGCTGCTCGTGCCCAGAGCATGGGCAGATGCTAAGGGAACTGTGGGCCAGGTCCATCTCCCCGAGTGAGGATTCTCACTCCGAGGGGAGGATGTTTGCAGTGATAGTATGTTGAAAACCCAGGGAGAAAGCCAAGAACGGATGCCTGTAGGCGCTCCAGGACCAACCTCCTCCCACTGCCTGCTGTGGCCGGGGCCTAGCACTGACCTTCCAGGCCCGACTCAGCCTGAGGGTGGCCCAGCTCCAGGCCTCCTGAGCTCTCCCCGGTTTCTGTGGGGCAGAAGTCTATGTGCCAAGGGTAGGGCTGAGGCCGTCCCCTTCAGGAGAGGGAAGGGCTTCCGCACAGCCAGCAGGAAGGGGCCCATGGGTCACATGCCGCCACAGACTTCCCGTAAAGCGTCCTCTGGGAGAGCCCCTCAGCCTCACCCCTGTAACCACCTAAGCCGCGTGAACCGGCGTCAGTGGTGTTACTCAGGATGTGTGGGCAAAGCTGGGGTTAAAAAGGACTTCAGGACTTGGAGAATTACCAGCTGCTGTGGCTCCGGAGGGCCCAGAAGACTCACAGATCCTTCTCCTTCACTCTCACATATTGCTACTGGCGGTGCAGATGGGTAGAAGAGGCTGGGAGGGCGATTCAGAAATGCATGTCAAAGTCCTTAAAAAACTGTTCAAGCCCCAAGGGTGGAAGCAACCCAAATGTCCATCAGTGGACAAATGCATAAACAAAATGTGATATATACACATGAGGGAATATTATTCAGCCTGAAAACAGCATGGATAAACCTTGAGGACATGAAGCTAGGTGAAATAAGCCAGACACCAAAAACATAAGTACTGCATGATTCCTCTTATATAGGGTGTCTAGAAAAACAATTCATAGACAAAAAGTAGAATGGTGGTTACCAGGGGCCAGGGAGAGGCAGGGAATAGGGAGTTAGTGTTTAATGGCTACAGAGTTTCAGATTCGGATGGCTGAGAAGGTTCTGGAAATCGATGGTGGTGATGGTTGGATAACAGAGTGAAAGTACTTAATGCCACTGAACCTTACACTTAAAAATGGTTAAAAAGTAAAATTTATGTTATATATATTTTACTGCAAAAAAAAATGTACATACACTCTGACCTACCAATTTGTCCACTGGAAATTTATACTGAGGAGACAGTTAGCTAAGTGCACAAGGATGTGGACAATGGATCGCAGTGGGGTTTCTAATGAAACAGCCAAAGATACCTGGCCAGTGGAGGTATCGATGAAATGAACTAAGATACATGCTTACGGTGGAATAGGATACGGGCATTAAAATGATGCCTTCTATATTTATTGATATAATAGGTTCATGATAGGTTTTTAAATGGTAGTCAAGGAATATATAGTAGGTTCTCATTTTTTGCCAAATATATATGTATATATGTGCGTGTGTGTGTGTGTTTATAAGAAAATTGGAAGGCTATACAATATTTTTTTTCCTTTTTCCTCCTTTGTACTTTCTATTTTTCCTGCAAAGTAATGTGGATTACTTGGGTAAGAGCACAGACTCAGGATCGGACCACTTGGCGTGATGCCTCAGTCTCTTCATCTGTAAAATGGGGATAACAGTGGTACCTGCCCCATGGGAGGTGGTTCTGTGAGGATTCTGATGTTGGTGGAGCATTTAGAAGAATGCCTTACACACAGTAAGCACAACATAAGTGCTAAGTGTTATTTTGATGCAGTAAACAATAATCTGTTCACCCATCTGTTTTTTTTTTTCCATCCTCAGGTATATGTCTTAGTGACTGAAGTGGGCATCAGCGGCTTAGCATTATCTTTAAGTTCCCTACTTTGCTGGATGCTTTTTCGGCCTGGCCTCCTGTGGGGGCTGTAGGTCAGCACCTAATCACATAACTGCTGAAACCCCAGTGCCCGAGAATCTGCCTGAGCAGAGAAACGGCCTTCTCTGCTGGGACCCCAGTTTGGATCAGAGCCTGGTGGAGGGAAAAAAACATCTGAAAATTATTAGAGGAAAAGCAATTTTTCCGAGGTGTTTTTGTTTGTTTTTCTCTAAAATGTAACACACTTGATAATTTAATAAGCATATCAAATTATACAGAACACATGTTTTGGTTCCAAAAATAATAAATGGACTAAGTTTGTGAAGCACACTGAGAAAATAAATAGTGCATCTATTAGGATTTCCACCTAAATGTTCACTCCTTTTTCTTCAAAGGTCTTTCCTACCCTGAATGGGGTTCAGACTGGAAAATTTCTGCCTGTCCCTGTTCGCAGACAGGAGGAAGCCGACGTGGGCCCCTGGGAGGGTGGGGAGGGAGATCAAGGATGCCAAGCAGTGGGACGCTGGTCTCCCAGATGGGTCGAGGACTCAGCCCCTGCCCCCTCTTGTTCCACAGGAGCCTTCTTCATCCCCTACTTCATCTTCTTCTTCACCTGTGGCATCCCAGTGTTCTTCTTGGAGGTGGCGCTGGGCCAGTACACCAGCCAAGGCAGCGTGACAGCCTGGAGGAAGATCTGTCCCCTTCTCCAGGGTGAGTGTTCCCCTTTGTCCTCCTAGCCACCAAGCTGTACATACACTCTGACCTACCAATTTGTCCACTGGAAATTTATACTGGCCACCAAGCGCCTCCATCCCTCCATCGCTCCTCCCCTTTCCTTCCCTGCCACCACCTTCTTCTTCGTCTACTCTCATCCTGTGCGAAGTGCTGTGGGGGACACAGGAAGAGTTATCAGACTTTGGGGGGCCCAAAGCTTATAGATCCTGGGGAGGAAGTCACGTCTCAAGAAAGACAATACAAAATCACCAGTGCAAAATTAGATGCAGAGCTTGGAAGGAGATTTTGCAAGTGAGGACTCCTGGAGCTTCATCTTCATCAGCTTCCTGGAATGCTGTTCCGGTGTACATGGCGCGGCCCCAGACGTGCCGCCGAGGTACATAACCATCGCGATGATGACGATGGCTAACGTCCCCTGAGCCCGGCTATGTGTTAGGGCTCCGGCAAGCACTTGACATGCATTTCCTCATTGGATCCTCCAGATGAGAAAATGAGATCATTTACTGAGGATTTGAACCCAGGTCTCCCTGAGCTGAAAATTCATGCTTTTTCCCATGTTAGGAATTAGGTTAGGGATTAGGTTAGGGACAGCTCCTGTTCTCTCTATGGACTTGCTAGTACTAATGTGAGCAGCTTGGGGTGTCCTTCCCCACCCCATCTTTAGCTGATTGGGCCAGTCCCCTTGGGGGGACTCCCCAGCCCTTGTCTCTGAGAGGTTCCTTGCCTATGGGAAATGAGGAGAGGACTCTTTCCCTCACGTCAGTCTGGAGGCAGCCCCAGGGACTAGGCTATCTGGGATTACAGCCTACTCAGCTGGGCTGTAGCCACCATGCTCAGGTGGGCATGGGGGGAAACCTGGCTCCTGAGCAGGCTGGGAACCTGACCACCAATTGGGGGTTTGGTTGCGGGGACCAGGCTCATCTGGTACTCATTCCTCTTGGGGCACCCATGGGACCCCTGGAGGAGCAGCAGTGAGGGGCTGGGGAGAGGCGAAGCTTGGCCCACATACGTTTCTACTCAGGAGTGCTGGGTCCTGCTGGGCGACTGTGGCCTCAGCCAGAGCAGTGTCTCCGTGTTCTGCTCTGGAGCCCAGCAGTCGCCTAATGTCCCACCCAGTTGCGCGCTATCCCTAGGACCAAGCGAGCTCCTGGGTGGCAAAAGGCGGGACTGGCCTCTCTGGCAGGTATCTACTAACTCTCCAAGGCAGTCACCACAGATCGGGTGAGCAAACCAAGCATTGGATGGGGTTTGTGGGGAGGGATTACTGCTCCTTCCCTCTTGGCCAAGTTGAAGAGACAGAGACTCCAAGGCCTGGAGTCTCAGGGTGTATGCACCGATGTTGGTGGGAGGGTCCAGGCTGCCTGCTACCTGCCCTCCACCGGCCTGATGGCACCCACCCCGCAGTTCACCCTCCCAGCACACGGAGGCCACACCCTGTGCTCACCCACCCTCCCTCCCTCCTCAGTTTACACACAGGCACAAGCTTCCTCCCCTGAGATCATCCCTCCCCTCAGAGATGGGGCACCCCCTCCTCCCAGCCTGGCTCCCTGCCTCCTCCCGGGTCCAGTGGGGTGTTTACAGGCGGTGGGAGCACAGCGCGTTCCGGCGGCGAGTGGCCGCACAGTGGCCGCTTGTTTGGGTGTGTGGGTGTCTGTGTGCGCGCTCCGAACAGCCGGGCCGCCCGGCTCCCCGGGGACCCTCCGCGCCATCAGCAGCCCTGGCCGCTGCTCCTCCCGAGGCCCCAGCCCACGGTCGCTTTAGGGCGCCCCTGCCCCCCACGCCTGCATGATTTGCGGAGACCCAAACGCAGGAAAACACGGGGACGGAGGGCGGGGGGTGCTCCGGTCGAGTTGGCCAGGCCCGCTGGAACAGACAATCAGGGTGGGCTCGCCCGGCCAAGGGCTGGTTTTGTGGACAGTCGGCATTGATTTTCCAACCTGCCTCGGGGCTGTGCTTCCTTAAGTCATCCTGGAGCCCTGGCTTCCCAGGCCGCGGGCACCTCCCCAGGACGCGGAGCGACTGGGACCTGGGACAGGGCGCGGCGCCCATTCCCCCGCTTGCTTTCACACCTCGGGACTTAACGGCCGCCCTGGCAACGTGCTACTTTTTAAATGACTGTGGAAAAGATCCCACGTTTGCAGGAGCAGGCGGGCCGGGGAGGGGGGAGGCGAGGGGTGGGGGGACTGCGCCTGTCCTTGCTCCCTCCCAGCCCCACGGCCAGCCTCCAGACTGCTCCCCTGCGTCCAACCTGGGCGCACAGGTCCCACCTCGGCTGACACTCTTGCCCCTCACTGGGCGGTGAGCTGGCATTTTGAGACCCACTCAGGCTCCAGGGTTCTCGACAACCAGCGACCTCTTCTTTTTTTTTCTTTGCTGGTTTCTTTTGGTTTTTGCTCTTATCCTGAGACTGATTCTTACCAAGACTTCCCTACTTACTCCTTTGTTCTTCCTGCCCTTTTTCATTTTATAAGTAATGTGTGATTGTCCTAGAAAAACTGGAGAATGCAGATGGACAAAAGGGAAAAAAAAAACCTTTAAAAAGTGAATCGAAATCCTATCACCTAGAGAACCACAGGTAGCTTTTGGATGACAATCCTTCCAGAGTTTATCTCCTTCCAAAAAAAAAAAAGATATGTCAAGTAAATTATGCATAATGAGAAAAAAATAAAAAAATTAAAAAAAGAAGATATACATTCAAATATATATATTGCAAAACTGGAAGAATGCAAACTGTGGTGTTCTGTAACCTGTGTTTCTTAGAAAAATGTGCTGTCTGTGGCTTCTCGGGCCAATAAAGAAATCCTGGTGGTTGTCTTCGGGTGGCACCCAATCCCCTTCTAGCCGCGGCGGGAGGCTTCCGTGTGGCTCTGCTGGGCTAACTTGATCTCTTGGGTTCTCCTTGTTGCTCCCCCATGCCTCCCCTCTTCCCGTAGGCATTGGTCTGGCTTCTGTGGTCATCGAGTCCTATCTGAACATCTACTACATCATCATCCTGGCCTGGGCCCTCTTCTACCTGTTCAGCTCCTTCACCTCTGAGCTGCCCTGGACGACCTGTAGCAATAGCTGGAACACAGGTATCCATGGTTTCGACCCCTGGGCTGGGGCCTCTCCCTGGGGGAAACCCTTGCCTCAGAGCCGGGCTGTGCCGGCCCTGGTGCCGTCCTGCTGGCTGACCCTTCTGTGGGAATCTGGACTAGCCACCAGGAGAACCGAAAACCCCACCCGACTGTGAATGTTTTGTGCCACTGCAAGGGGTTATCATCCCTCACTCAGTGCCGGGTGCCAGACATAGACGGCTGAGCACAAGCCCCGTGGCCCAGCGCTCTGTGAGCGTGCGGTCTACTGGTAGAAAGGGACCAGTTAATCAAATAATTACAAATTGCTATGGGTGAACAAAACTGCCGAAACGGTACCACAGTGGGAAGAAAATCGCTGGCTGAGGGCTGAAGATTGAGGAGGAACCCACCATGTGAACAGCAGGCCATCGAGGGGGAAGAGCAGGCACGAGGACGCAGTCCATTCGTGTGTTGAGTGGAGAGAGCGGGCCGGTTCCAGGGGCGGAGGGATCTGAGCTCTGTGTCAGAGGTTGGGTGGCGGGGTGGCCAGAGAAACTGCCAGATTCACTGGAACAAGAGCAGTAGGAGGAACATAGGGAGGGGGGCTGGTCCCATGAACCACCTGGCTGGTCAACTCCTGGAAAATGGGGGCTCCACAGGAAGCTCTTGGGACTGGGAATGATGGGGACTGCCAGGCTGTAAGGTCAGAGGGTCGGGGGGACTAGGGTGAAAGGGCATCTCTCCCCATCTGGTCCCTAGCTGATGCCCAGCCCCCCTTGTCCTCAACAGAGCATTGCATGGACTTTCTGAACCGCTCGGGAGCCCGCACAGCGACCCCCTCTGAGAACTTCACCTCACCTGTCATGGAATTCTGGGAGTAGGTGCTGGGCTTGGATGCCACGTGCCAGGGGCCCCAAACAGGAAATTTGGATGTCTGAGGCCTGGGATTTGGAGTGCGAGTTTAAGCCTTTCTGTGCACGCTCTCCAGTGCTTACCCACCTCCCCCCATCTGGCACATCACTGGAACCTGGGGGAACACTCACAACTACCCATACTTGTCCACTGACACACTCCCAATGACCCCGAGTCCACCTGTGTCCAGCCAGACTCACACATTTACCCATGTCGACTTGCATCCTTGCACCCATCCGCACCCCCAGGCACCCACCTACATACACCTTCACACCTACCGACACGTGTGCCATGTTCGCTGGTGCGTGGCACATGGGCAAATGGTCTGCCCCAGCTCAGCAGAACAGGTGGTGCACATCACTCCCCAGCTCCGTGTTCAGTGATGTTACGTTAGTAGCTTGAAATTGGCCAAAGTGAGCGTACTGGTACTGCAGAAATTGGCAAACCCTGTATTCACACCTCTGCCCTTCCACATGACTATGCCTTACAACTGCCCGTGTCCACACGTGTCCACCTTCGTTCTTACAAAGGTCTGCCTGTACCCTCATGCTTACCCAAAACTCACACGTATTTACCAACACCCACATGTGTCTACCCTACACCCTCATACGTGTATGCCCTCATGTCACCCCAAACCCACACATCCACCAACACTTATGCATACACATTTCCACCACTCCCTGCATTCTTTAGATACTAAAACATATTCAGCCCCCCTGTTTGATACCCATGTACTTGTGCATCAACCTGCCTATGTAAGTATCTACTCTCCATCTGCTCATCCATACATTACTTACCACCCTCACTCTCTCTTTCTCTATCTCTCTCTGCACAACAGAGAAAGCTGGATGGTTAGAAAGACAAAGATACCTATGGGATTACGTGATTTGGTCTTCTAACAGCAGGGGCATACAGACCACAGGTGGGAACATGGCGTGGCCATGGGGGGCTGCAGTGGGATGGGGAGGGGAAGCCTGGAACATGAGATCTGTGGGGTCAGCTCTAAGAATCAAGAGACTTGAAGACAAACGTCAAGTTGTCCCCTTTCGCCATTCACCTGTTTTGTTTTTTTTTTTTCCATCCTCAGGAGACGTGTTTTGGGCATCACCTCAGGCATCCATGATCTGGGAGCCCTGCGCTGGGAGCTGGCCCTGTGCCTCCTGCTGGCATGGGTCATCTGCTACTTCTGCATCTGGAAAGGGGTCAAGACCACAGGCAAGGTGAGGTGTTCTGGCTCCTGATAAGCTCTCTGTGGCCCCCAGAAGCCATGGGGACACTCACAGTGTCCTGCTGGAGAACTGAAAGAAGGAGTAGTGTAAGGGAGAGGCAAGGTGAGAACAGGGGAAACAGTAGGAAGAGTTTAGCTCAGTACAAGGAGAGACTTTCTCTTTCAATATGACTGTAAAAGACCTGTTTACATAAGTAACATACAGATCAAAATAAGAAACACGGAAGTCCCCCTAATCACTGTACCAGCCAGCATGGTAGATTTGGATCTACTGATCCCCATTAATGTCTTGATATTGCCTTCTAGTTTCCTTTATAGGTGTGTTTGCGTGTATCTGTATCTATCATGTCTGTACATGATGCAATTAGGATCATACACTTTTACAACTTGCTTTTTGTAGTATGGTATGAGCCAGCAAACAGAACTGTCTTTGAAGTGGTGAGTTTCCAATAATCAAAAGGGTTCAGGCCAAGAATGGACAACAGTGGCTTATTGTACGTGTAGAGAGTTCAGATTTGAGCCATTATTTCCAACCCAGGGAATCTGAGGTTGATGATTCATGCTTTTTAAAGCCAGGAATAGACAGGATACTGACCGTTCTGATTAGCCTGTTCTGGGGGCAGCCTCCCCCTTCCCGGGATTGTTGTAATAATAATAAAACTAGCAACAGGGATAATAACACAGATATTGCTGTCACCTCCGGTAAGGAGCTGAGCTTGCTCAGGGAGCAGAGTGGACCCCTCAGAGTGTCTCCATACCCCAGAGGTCAGGCCACAGCTGCCCCTCCAGACTTAAGCCTGGAAAAGTAGTTTAAGTTTTGCCACAGGTCACTCTGCAGATCTGCTCCCCCTCTGTCACCAGGACCCGCCCTCGCCAGGGGGCAAAGGGAGAACAGCCAGGATGAGGGATTCCAGGAGACCAGATTCTGGATTTTAAAATAGTCTTTGAAATATTATGGCTGGAAGCTCGTGCCCCTCCCCGTCCTTCCTCCCTCCTTGCCCTGCTGATGTGTATCTCATACTCTACCTGCCTCGAAGCCCGAGACCCGCTAAAATGTGTAAAGGAAGGTGTGGAGAGTTGCAGGTGCTCAGCCCCTCTCGGCGTCTCTAAGGAGGTGTCTGACGCTGAGCTGGGTGTCACTCTTGCTGCCTGAGGAGGGCTGACAGGAGGACGGCCATAAGCTCCCTGGCACCTCCTGGCGGCTGTGTCCCCAGCAGGGGTGACCTGAGCCTGTTTCCCTCCAGGTTGTTTATTTCACAGCCACGTTTCCCTACCTGATGCTGATCATCCTCTTGATCCGAGGCATCACCCTTCCTGGAGCCTATGAGGGCATCATCTATTACCTGAAGCCAGATTTGCTTCGCCTCAAGGACCCCCAGGTAGGAGCTGTGCTGGGGACCAGTTCCCCGCTGTCTCCCACCCAAAACCACAGCTGTACTTTTGAAAATCTCTGGTTGCTTTTCTCTTGGTATAAAGGCAATATATCTGGCGCCTGGGTGGCTCAGTCGTTAAGCGTCTGCCTTTGGCTCAGGTCACGATCCCAGGATCCTGGGATCGAGCCCCGCATGGGGCTCCCTGCTCTGTAGGGAGCCTGCTTCTCCCTCTTCCTCGGCTGCTCCCCCTGTTTGTGCTCTCTCTCTGTCAAATAAATAAAATCTTTAAAAAAAGAATAAAGGCAATGTATCCCCACTAGAAAACAATTAAAGATCTCTTGTAATCAGCTATATCTCTATGAGCATTTTAGTAGATTTCCTTCCAACTCTTTTTTTCTAGTTGGTGTGTGTGTGTGTCTGTGTTTTAACATAGTTGAGATAATTATAGAGATGTATCTTTTTTCATTTAAATTATATTGTAAGCATTTTCCATGTTATTAAATTCATTTGTAAATGTCATTTTAAACACTTGCATATAATATCCATTCAGTCACTCGTTCACCCAAAATGTACTGAGGACCAGTTAAGGGCCAGGTAGTGCTCTAAGGACAGAGTGGGCAGTGCGCACGATAGACCAGGCTCCGTGTCCTCTGAGCACTCACACGCGGGGCAGGTGTCATCAATCTGCTCTTATTCTTGGACATTCAGGTCAGGCACTTTTTTTTAATGATCATATATATAGCTGCAATTGACACCTTGTGTTTAAATCTTGGACCACATCTCTGATTATTTTCTGACAATAGTCAGACTTGGAATCACTAAGTCCAAGAATATGTGCGTTTAAGTGTCTTGAAATGTCCTGGCTTTAGAGAAATATAGATTTTCTCCACCAGTACTGGAACGTACCCTTTTTTCCTCCGGGGCCCATGAGAGACTCCATAATAATTCATTTTAACCTTTGATCTACAATAATTTGAGAGATCAAAATAGTATCATTTTATTGTTTTAATTTATTTATTTTTTACTACTGCGAGGTGGGACATTTCCACACAGATTTACTGTGCATTTTTATTTCCTCCTCTAGGACTTGTCTGAGCACATTCTTTGCCCCACCCCCCCTTCCCCAAGGAGTCTTAGGTTTTTTTCTTTATATTCTAATGAAGTGGCTCTGGGACCCAGTCTTGGCTGCCTGAGGCCCTCAGTGCTTTGGAGTGAGCCTGGAGCTCTCAGTTCTGCCCTGCCTTATCTGGGCACTGCCCCTCCACCCAAGAAATCCAAGTATGTGGGGTCTCCTGAGTGCCCCCAGAGCCACATTTAAATGGGCCTGCCTGTGAAGTGACATGTGAGTGGAGGGTGGCAAATGAGCGACTCCTGAGGGCACACCCAGGGGCCAGCAGGGTCTGAGGGGCCACGGCCAGCTGCCCCCCCCCCCCGCCACTTTCTTGGGGTCTCATGTAGGTGTGGATGGACGCGGGCACCCAGATCTTCTTCTCCTTCGCCATCTGCCAGGGGTGCCTGACCGCCCTGGGCAGCTACAACAAGTACCACAACAACTGCTACAGGTGATTGGCGGAATGGGGTGCCGGGGACCCTGGGGTGGCGGGGCTGGTCTTCCTGGAGTGTCGCCAGGGAATCGAAGCTTCAGTTCCCAGACTGAATTTCTTTCTTCCCTCTTTTTCTCCCTCCCCACCTTCCAATGATCCTTGATCTTGCTCCCTCCCCCATTCTCTCTTCCATCCCTCTCCTCCCGAATCTTTCGCTTCCCTTTTCCCTCCCCGCTCCCCAATGACTGACTTTGGATCTCTCCTCCCCTGAGGGATTTCTTCCTCTCTTTTCCCTTGGCTCCTCCGCCTCCCCGCCCCCACAGGGACTGCATCGCCCTCTGCTTCCTCAACAGTGCCACTAGCTTCGCAGCCGGGTTCGTGGTCTTCTCCATCCTGGGCTTCATGGCCCAGGAGCAAGGGTTGCCCATCTCCGAAGTGGCCGAGTCTGGTAGGTACCACTTTGCTGTCTGGGCCCTGAGGGGAGAACACAGATCCCTCCACCAGGGTCCCAGGAAGGAGTCCCAGGAGCTGGCTGATGGGAAACTTTTTAGTCTCTGTGGGCCCTGCTTGGCACAGAGGAGGGCCTCCTGAACCATGGGTGGTGGGGAGGGAGCGGGGACTGAGGGTGGGTGGGCAGACCCACAGCTGCAAGCACGAATGGATGCACAAACCAGCTCCCCAGAACCAGAAGAGCCGAGTGATGGATGAAACTACCCTCCCTTCTTGCACCACTCCTCCACACACACACTCACACTCTCTCACACACACACACTCATGCACACTCACACAGTGCCTTGGGAGAAGGCTCTTCCCTGAGGGCAGTGAGAGCAGGAGGGAACTCTCCTGATAGCGCCTTGTGCCTGGCAGGTCCTGGTCTGGCCTTCATCGCCTTCCCCAAGGCTGTGACAATGATGCCCTTATCCCAGCTGTGGTCCTGTCTTTTCTTCATCATGCTCATCTTCCTAGGGCTGGACAGCCAGGTTCGTCACCCCGCCCACCCCACCGCACCCCTCCCTGCCCTGGCGACCCTCTTGCCAGCTTCTGCGTTTCTGGCCATTACCTTCCCTCCATCTCCTTTCCCACTGACCATACATTCCAGATCCCCCTCCACTTTCCGGGGCTTGTCCTTGCAGTTGATTGGGTGACCCCTGGTCTCAAGACCAACCTATTCTGTGAGGGGGCCACCTGCCTTTTCCCCCCAGGCCTGACCCTTCCCCATACAGGGACACCCCCCTCCCAGATGGCCCTCCAGCCTCCTTCCAGCCATTCAGCTCAAGCTGCCCAGTCCTGCCCCCCAGCCTTGGGGACAGAACATGTCTCCCCCTCCAGCCCCCATGCTGGAACCCTCTGTTGTAGAGATGCGGCCAGGGCAGGGCTGGCCACCCCACGTCTGCCCTTGACCCCTGTGCTCCTGTGCGTCAGCATGGGTGAGTGGGGTGAGAGGCGGCCAGGGCAAAGGGCAAGCTGCACCTCTCACCCCAGCTCCCCTCCTGCCCGCAGTTTGTCTGTGTGGAGTGCCTGGTGACAGCCTCCGTGGACATGTTCCCCAGTCAGCTCCGGAAGAGTGGGCGGCGAGAGCTCCTCATCCTGGCCATTGCAGTCGTGTGCTATCTGATCGGGCTCTTCCTGGTTACGGAGGTGAGCAGAGGTGTGTGCCCCCACCCAGGTGAGGGAGCCAGGGGGCACACCTTCCTCATCGGCTCCTTGGTGGTGTTGACACAGGCTCTGCCCTCATCACAGCGAGGTTGTAGGGAACACACAGTAGAACCTTACCTGTGTTCAGTTAGCTCTTTTGGTGTCAGGTGACAGAAACCAAATGCTAGCCAGCTTGAGTGGAAAAGGGAGTTTTCTGGGGCCAGGAAACAGAAAAGTCTAGAGATAATTGGTTTCAGGTATGGTTGGATCCAGCTGCTCTCCTGACATGGTCAGGAATGCCATTCTCAGCCAGATTGCCCTCCTGATAGTAAAGAACGCTGGTACAGCTTCAGGCTGACCTGCCGCCACCCCTCCAACCCCCAAGGAAAGAGAGGGACCGTCTCCCAAGAACACGGTGAGTGTCCTGCGCTGGCTCTGCTTCCAGCCTGGAGCAGGGAGAGGAGAACACTCAGAGTGAGGTGGTGCCAGGTTCTATGTTATGACATAGGATGCTGGGCAGAAGAAACAGTGTATGTCCCAGGGTTGCCAAGGTCTTTGAAGCTGTCAGAAGTTGTTGTCCTGAGGTCAGATGAGGGGCCTGGGGGCAGGGGTAGGCAAGGCCAGCTCCCTTTAGTTGCAAGGAGTGACTTCCCATGGGCTGGGCAGGATGGGGGCCCAGCTGGGTGTTTGCACTCTCGCTGCGGAGCGTGTCCCCTGCGCACCCTGGCCAAGGCCCTGCCTAGCTCCACTGACTTCTCCGCAGGGCGGGATGTATATCTTCCAGCTATTTGATTATTACGCTTCCAGTGGCATATGCCTGCTCTTCCTGGCCATGTTTGAAGTGCTCTGCATCAGCTGGGTGTACGGTAAGTGGAGGGAGGAGAGGGAGGAGGAGCCTCTGCCCCCCCCCCCCCCCCCCCCAAAAAAGGCTGTGAACTGCCCAGGAGGAGAGATGGGCTGTGCCGGCCCTCTGGTTTCTATAGGTCTTTGTATTGCTGCCCTGGGACGTTCATCCATCGCTGAGAACCCGGGCATTTCTCATTATGGCAGATAGAGCTCGGTTAAGGTAGTTTCTACAAAACTGATTTCCCGCAATAGTGAGAGGAATTAGAAACAACAGGGAACAGTTTTCTTGATACAGAAGCTGCTGGAAGCCTTTTGCCAGTGGGAATCCTAGCCAGAAGAGAGCTTTAGGGCCACTTTGTCTGAGCATCCCCACATCTCCACATTCCCTTTCTAGGTTATCACCCAGACTTTGCTTGAATACTTCCCTGAACAGGAAACTCATTCCCCTGTTTTTGAGGTAGTTTTTCTTGTGGCTGTTAAGCATTCCTTTCTTCTGCAGAAGTGAATTCTGCCTTCCTTTGACTTCCACCACCAGCCCCGCTCAGTGCTGGGGTGACTAGCCAGTCCTGGTGACAGTAGGGGGGGATCCTTTATGCATTGAGTCAATGCACTGCTGAATGCCAAGCAACCTGCTGACTGTGGCATACATAATCTCGCAGCTCACACAGCAGCCCTTTGCAGGGGGAGGCAAGGCTCAGAGAGGTAGGTCTCTTGCCTGAGCTCACACAGCTAGTACGTGGAGGAGGCATCGTCATACCCAGGACCCTCGGGCTCCACCGCACCAAGTTGGGGGAACGCATTGTCAATGTAACAAGGCTCGGGGCAGAGAGGGTAGGGGGTGCCATGTAGTGTGCATGAGTAGGAAAGCCACAAGTAGGAAGGTTTTTATTTTGCTACCCTAAGCCTTCCTGTCTGGTGTCCTCCCTCTCCCTGGACATGTCTCCTCTCTTCTCACCTCAAGCATCTGATGTCTTTCTGATTTTCCTCTGCTGCTTCTCAGAACTTGCTCCCAAAGAGGATCTGATAAACTCCATCACAGTGAGTTCTAAAGAGCTGAGGAACTGTAATAGTTTACACCCTCCCAGCAGTATCTGGTTGTTAGCTGGGGGAGAAATTTGCAAGTCAAAGGAATGACTCCCTAATGGGGGCATTTCCTGCACACCGGTGATCAGTGGGAAGTTATTTCTTTGCTGAGGAAGGGCCAGAGAGGCCCTCCAAGGGTCTTTCCCGATTGGTAGCTCTCTCCTCCTTAGAGGACTGGGTGGGCCTGGATCTGGAGCAAACAAGGACAGTAAACAAAACCAGTCAGTGTTTCTACAAACACAGATCAAGCCTCTTGCCGTGCTTTCCTGACAACGCAGAGTGGTTCCTCCAGAGTCTTGACTGTTGTTCCCTTCCCAGTGGCTTTCTGGCCTTATGTGAGTTTAGCGTTTTAAGCTGGCACAGTGGGACCCTTGCTGTTTTGCTGTTTTGACTTGAAACCGAATTCATCTCTGTGGCATAGATAAAAGAGCATTTGCTAGCCATTGTGCCATTTTAGGCCCACACCCTCCTCTGTGGTTAGGATTTAGGGTCTTCATCCCTAGACAAGGGGACGAAGGATTGCACTGAGAAGTTGGGTGACTCTCTCCAGGGCTCCCAGCTTTTTGGTGGCAGCCCCTTCTCCCTCCTCGCTCCCTGCCTTGTGGCTGGGGTGCCAGGGACCCATCTCATTCATGTGCCTTGATCCAGTTTCCCCTCACAGGGTGGGGGGAAGAGGGCAAAGCCAGGTGAGTCCTCCCCAAGTACCCACAAGCTCTCTCCTTCCTCCTGTTCTCGCACTTTTCTCCCACCGCACCTGGGCAGGGGCAGATCGTTTCTATGACAACGTTGAGGACATGATTGGCTACAGGCCATGGCCCTTGGTGAAGATCTCCTGGCTCTTTCTGACCCCTGGACTTTGCCTGGTATGTGCCCACCCAGCTACCCTCCTGCCTCCAAAAGACTCGGGGACGGGGAACAGGATGCCCGAGTTCTGGGGCTGCTTCCCTGCCTATCCAGTTACCTGGGGAGGCTGGTCCATTTCCCTTTCTAGGTTGGTTCTCCTGCCCTTCCTTCCGGGGGCTGTCTCCTTCCCCTGCCTCATTCCAGTTCCTGCTCCATTCCTTTCTTTCAGCACCTCCATCTGCTGCCCGACTTCCCAGTTAGTGGTCTCTTTCTGTCTGCCTGCTGAGGGCTCCTCCACCTTCCCTCCTTTCTTCAGAGCTCCTCCTGTCTCAGTCCTTGGGGGGGGGGCATGCGTTGGCCCAGGGTTTGTAATGGCTTTTACTAGTCTACCTCAGTGATGCACCACAGTGCATTAACTTGTCCTCTGTCCCTGGATATTGAAGCAGGTGAAGAGAAGATTTCAAGGGCTCTCTGTCTCATCTGCATCCACCTCTCCCTCCTTCCAGGCCACCTTCCTCTTCTCCTTGAGCAAGTACACACCTCTCAAATACAACAACATCTACGTGTACCCTCCCTGGGGCTACTCCATCGGCTGGTTCTTGGCTCTCTCTTCCATGGTCTGCGTCCCACTCTTTATCATCATCACCCTTCTGAAGACCCAGGGTTCCTTCAAGAAGGTAGGGGCCAGAGCAAGTGATGCATGAAAGGGGGTTGCTGAGAGAGGTTGTCGGCAGGACACCATGGGTGGAGCCCAGCTCTGAGCGTGGGGCAACCCTTCGGTCTCATGGAATCTTTGAAGACCGGTCCAATGGCTTCATTTTCAGAAATCTTAAAAAGTCCTGGAGTCCTAGACCTTCAGAATCTGACCTCCAGCAGATCATGTGGGCAGGTTGACCAAGGGTAAACTGTCAGAGACTTAAGGAGGAAACTGAGTCACAACAAGAACTTAAAGGCACCCAGACACAGAGATTTAGAGAGCACAAATTCCTTGCTCCCAGGAAACTAATAACCAGCTATCATGGTTCATTTCATACACAGGCTCCTGGCTTCTTTTCTTATCTTAATTCTGGGGAGCCACATGCAGAGGCTCCCTGTTTAGAGTTTAAGACACGCCTTCCTGGAAGGGGATAGAGCATGTCCCACAAAGACATTACAGTTGTAAAAATCTAACAGGCCTATAAGTTACAGAAAAACCCAAACTGCAATAAGCAAATAGGCTTATTTTCTTTTTACATCGAGAAGGACCAGAGATGGATGCTGTTGGCATTTGGTTCAGCTGCTTAAAGAGGTCACTAGGGACCAAACTCTTCCTATATTTCTGCACCTCTGAGCATGTCTTCATCATCATGCTCACCACCTCATGGTCACAAGAAGGTTGTCGTGATTCCAGTCATCACATCTGCATTCAAGGCAAGAAGCAGGGGGAGGAGATGGTACCAATACCAGTAATAATAGTAGTACTACTACTCATATAATATAATAGGGACTTATTGATCACATTATAATAGTAATAGTAAGAAGAACCAAAATAAGCACTTATTGATCAATTTACCTTTGCCAGGCACTGTTCTCTGAGCTGTGTACTATTATTATCTTCATTGTACAGATAGGGCACAGAGGGGTTAAATGGGTTGCGTACAATTGCACAGGTAGTTAGTAAGAGAACAAGGACGGGAACCTGGCCAGTTCCTGGTCCTAGTCACCATGGTATTGTCTCTTCTCTCTTCTCAAAATATTTATTCCCGTATTCACTCAGATTCTACCGACCACCCCCATGTGCCTGGCCCTGACCTGGGCCCTGGGGTTATAAACAGGATGGAACATCTGTGCCTTTCTCACCAGTGGCACCCATTTGTTCCCTCTTGTCTCCACAGCGCCTGCGACAGCTCACCACCCCTGACCCCAGCCTGCCACAGCCCAAGAAACACCTGGATGGTGGTACCAGCCAGGACGGCGGGCCTTCCCCAGCAAGGGAGGGGCTGATAGTTGGGGAGAAGGAGACCCACTTGTAGGATGTGGGCAGCAGCCGGGTGGCTATGGGGCCAGGAACCTCTGTCAGGGCCACCACAGTGGACAGCCTTCGCCTCTGTCCCTCACCGCTGTCTGGCTGGGAACCTCTGTGATGTCCGTGGGCGCCCCCAGCCAGAGGCCAGGCCGCTCTCTCTCCTCAGCTGGGGCAGCTCCTTCTGGAGGGCGAGAGGTGGTCCCGCTGCAACACGCCATCCTGTTGGAACATACCTTCTTATTTATAAAGGAGGGTGGTCTTTTTTGAGTCCACCATCTGATTCTAACACATTACGCTGTGTGGGAGCTCCCACTGTAGGGGTGTTCCAGCTTCCTGTATTTGCGCGTTGGGAGGGTAGCGCTGACGGGAATACGTATCACACTTTGACTTGGAGAGCCTGATGGAACGCAACGTGTTGGAAGTTACAACTGAACACGCCATATTGGATTCTGACATTCCATTAGAGGGGGTCCTTCCCTAGGCTTGGTGTTCTGGAGTCCATGGGGAAGGAATTAAAGAAACAAAAAGCCTTCACAAGCCATCATGGTCTTGAGTTTTCCTGGAGGCCTCTCAAGGTGTCCCTGGTTCCACACTCCTCCTGCAATATGTGTCCTCAACTCACAGAGCATTGGAATGGAAGGAACTTAGAGATGATCCCTAGACTGTTCTGTGCTTTCCTGTGCCTGAGGCAGACATTGCTAATTGATTACAGAGTCTTTCCCACCTCACAGTCGGTGCTCCAGGAAGCTCCATTTGCCACCCTGCTTTTGTCCAGCCTCCTGACTTCATGGGTGAGGAAACTGAGGACCAAAGAGAAAGTGACTTTTTCACGTTCACGTAGCTATACCTAAAACCTGGTTTCCTTTTTTCAGGCCAGGGTTCTTCCCATGAAACCCTCCTGCCTTAGTTAACAAGCATGTATGGATCGCCTGCTACCCTGTGCTAGTCTTCTCTGCCTCGCCCTGTTCCTGTTTAGTCTGCTGTCTTGGGGTGGGAGGGAGAGGGTCTCCTCTGTAGAGTGCTGAGCAGCTTTCCCCACATTGGCATCCCTACCTTGGCATTTCCTCTGCCAGCCCATACTCCTCTGACCAGATTTCCTCTCTGGACCCTTTCGTTCTTGCCATTTTCCATCTCCTCTGCCTCCAGAGATTCCTCGGAGTGTGTGAAAGCCCGCTGGTCTCCCGCAGAGAGGGGGGTATTGCGTGTGGGATGCTCTCCTCTCCCCAGGTCGCCATAAAATGATGCCAGGTCCTCCCAAAGGCAAAAGAGGAGAAGGAGTAGGGGTGGGGGAGGGCCACTTCGGGACGGTGGCCTGGGGCAGGACGTGGGAGCTGGAAGAAGGGAAGCTGCCTGTATACACCTGTATATCTATAGATAGCCATCTGCAGTGATGCATGGATAGATTACACCCAGAGTCACTGCCCAGTAGCCAGAGTAAAAATCTATGGTCCAGCCAGGGTGAGTTCCACCCTCAGAGCACCCAGCATCCTTCCCCGTGATCTGTCAGGGCTTCTCTGCTGGGCACAACCAGACATCCAGACCCCTGGGTTCTGCCTCCCTCAGACTGCTCTGCACATCTGTGCTCGCTTTGGTCGGACTAGCTAGTGGGTGGAGAAGGAGGTCCAGGAGAAAGGGATAGAGAGAAACTGCTTCAGCCAGATTGACCCTGGGGGACCTGTGGTGCAGGTGTGCTGCTTTCTGCTGCCGCCTGGTGGCAGATGGGAGCAGAGCCGCCTTCCCTGGCCCTGCCTCAGCCTCTGGGGCTCTCACCCTTGCCCTCGCTGACTGGCTGGCTGAGCATTTCTTTCCTGTGTAAGCTCACGCCCTCTGGAAACGAAATACTTCCTATATCCTCCCGTGGCCTCAACAGGGCTCCCCAGTACGGTTGGCTTGTTTTGGGGGAGCCCAGCTGCAAGGGCATGAGGACTAAGGTCAGCCAGACTCCTCAGCTCCCTGCCTCCTCCCCAGAGTGTGCTGTGCTTTTGAGCCTGGGCCCTTTCAGCCTGGACTGTGACGTTGTCTGTTGTAGGCGGTTGCCCTGTTCTGCACACTGAGGGGACACCAGCTCTCCCCAGCTCACTGGGCCCTGAGCCTCAGTCTTGATCTCTGTAGTTGCAGACACCATTGCCCTCCCCACATAAACTCACCAGGACTCTCAGCTGCTCCAGATTCCTTGGCTTTATGCTCACAGCCTGTCCAGCGGTGGGGAGGCTGGGCAGGGGGGGCTAAGGGGGCGGATAGGGGCTGGGGGGCCTCTTCTGGAGGCAGTGTGTCTACAACCCTTCCTCTCTGACTGCCTCTTCCATCCTGGCACCCAGTATATAGCCTCTGTGGTCCATGAGGGGACCAGAGAGGGAGCTGGGTGGGGCGGGTTGGGGCCGGAGGGAACATCGAGTTCCCTGAAAGGGACTTCAGGGAAACCACTCATTGGGCCCACATAATGGGCAATGAGCAACAATTTGACTCTTTAAAGGCCCAGAGCACTACTTCAGGTGTGTGTGTGTGTGTGTGTGTGTGTGTGTGTGTGCGCGCACGCACGTGCATGCACATGTATGCGTAAAGAGCATAGCTATGTCTATATGGGTTATAGGGTTATAACTTGGGGTCTGTTTTCATCTCATCGAAGCTGTTTAAGTTTTAAACTGGTGGCCTGATCTGGCAACCACGATTCATTTGGCCACTATGATATTTAAAGAACAACTTTTTTCAAGGTGGATGCCTCCAGTCACTCTCCAGTTTGCCACAGACCCCCCCGGTCCCTATTACGCAGACCTGACCTTTTCACACATTCATGCCTGAGTGCATTTGCTTCATAACTGGTGCCCAAGCGGAAGAACGGAGAACTCTGTCCAAGGGAGGGCACCGGAACCCTTGCTGGAGCAGGACGGGGACCCAAACGCAAATGGTCTCAGGAGTCCCGGCTTGTTCATGAACTTCCCACTCTGTAGACCCTCTGAGGCAATTTGTTAATCCTGGGTCAGCTCCCCCTCCCACGGGCTCTTCCTTTGCCCAAAGAAGGGTGGTGGCTAAGTTTAATTGCGAAGCTAGATGTAAAGTGTCAGAGCGCAACCCCGTGGCGGAGTGGACTCCAAAGCCAGAAAGAATGTGGCTCCGTTTTCTGAAGTTTGGGATCTCTTCTGCCTCCCAACCCCGCCAGTGCATCCAGATGTGTTTAGAAATCATCCTCCCCCTTCCTTTATCTTAGGCAAAAGCATTTTTATCTGACTGGCACTCCTCCACGTTGTAAGGCTAAGACTGCTCTTGCTTTTCCCTCCCCACTCTCAGGCTGGGCTTCTGGGGAGCCCACCCTCCAAAGCTGGGGTTTGCTGTCCCCAGCTGTTCACTTTAGCTTCCCTGTATGTCCCCCTTGCTTGGCTGGGCCTTGGTGCCAGCCTGGGCTTGGCCTCTCCCCCTTCCCATCTTCCCTGAGAGTCCAGGATGCTGCCCTGTGCAAGAGCCGAGGAGTGGGCTCAGGCATGCTCAGCCCCCTCCACCCCATCCTCCTGAGCTGGGAGAGCTCTGGGAGCTGAGGAGGGCTTCGAACTCTGCTGACACTGGAGCCTCTGACTTCTAATCTGCAGGCTGTGGTCGTGTGTGTTAGGCCAGAAGGTGTCTGACCAGGGGAAACTGCTCCCCTATCTAGCCTGGCTTCCGCCTTTTACAGCTTCTCCACCCGACTCCATGCAGAGCCCCAGTAGAAGGTAGCTGGCTCTGGTTTGCGGCCTCCAGGAATTGTCCGGGCTCTACATCCAGCTCGCCTCCCAGACCCACCCTTCAGGTGCAGGCCACCGGTTGGGTCTCTTGTCTTTGCTGTCACTGTTGACAGGAAACAGAGCTGTACCCTTCTGTTCCATCCCGGTGCTGCCCAGGGCCTCAGCTCAGAGCTCCCCACCCTCAACTCGGTCAGAGAGAGAGAGAAAGAATGTAAGCTCCCCAGCCTATCGGCCTTGTGAGCTTTTAGCTGTGGAGGGGAGGGGACAGGGTTATGGGAATAGGGTTTGAGTCAGGAGAAGGAAACAGAATCAGATGGCGGGGTTGGGCGGGGGGGTGGAAGGGGGAAGAGGGGGTGGGGGGCAGAGGAACATAGACTACAAGCCCTGGAGGAGAGCTGTGTGAGGTTTTGGAGGAAGGAGCCAGGACTGGGGTTTGTGGGGAGATATAATCACAAGGTAAAAAAAAAAAAATAATCACAAGGCTTGAGCTCAGCTCACTGGGAAAGCCAGCACCTTGTCTTAAAATAGCCAGGGGCACAGAAGAGCTCTCTGGATAAACTTTTCAGTCCACCTCCGATCTCCTTCTCCCCTAAGGGCCCTGGTAGCCAGCATCCAAAATGGCCGTCAGTGATCCCCACCTCCTGACACCCACGTCCTTGATCCACAGTGTATGTGATGGAATGGCGGCAAGTGACTTCTGCCTTGACCTCTTGGATCATTCACTCTGGGGGAAGCCAGTCGCCATGCCATGTGGACACTCCAGCACCCCAAAGAGAGGCCCATGTGGACAGAGCTAAGGCCTCCAGCCGAGGGCCCTCGCTGACATGTCAGCCACGTGAATGAGCCACCGTGGAAGTGGATCCTTCAGATGACCGCAGGCCTGACTGACATTGACTGTAACCTCATGAGGGGCCCTGAGCCAGGAAGGTCCAGCCAAGGGGGCCCTGAATTTGGAGTAGTTTGTTACACACCAGCAGGTAACCAATATGGGTCCTTGGCTTCCCAGATACCAGAATCCCCCTTTGAGGGTCAGGTGTGGCCCCTCATCAGAGGCGACCCTCAGCACTCAGTGGAAGAGGAGGCCTCGCTGGCATTCCTCCTGTCTGAGCCTTTTGCCTTTCTCCCACATCCTCACGACCTCTGGCCCTCCAAAGCCCTCCCGGGACCCTGGGCCTGCCTGCCACCCTGGTCCTCATGTGCCCACTTCCCGATGGCTCACTGCGCGTGGCTTCCCTTTAGGTTTAGTTGCTCAGGAAAGTGACACGGGCTGATGGGGTCCAACAGGGAGGAAAAGCTTGTTAACCACCTGTCGGTACAGAGAGGCCAGGAGGACAGCAGAGGGCTGCCGAGGGCCAGGCCCTGCGGTCACTGGGGCTGAGATGGGTTGGGGCCCTAGGCCCTGGCGTCCTGCATTCCAGCGCTCTCTGTTTCTAGTGTGACCACCAGCCTGGGCAGGTTGCTTGCTCATGTGGTCTGAGGAGGTGAGCGCAGGTGGTGCCACAGACAGTGAGGAGAGCTCACTCTCTGCCAAGGCCAAGGCTGAGCCCTCCACGGCCTGGTCGCTCTGCAGGGTGAGCGCCCGACCCCACTGACGGAACAAGAATCCAGCCCAAACTCCTGACACGATCACGTTCTGAGGCTCTCTTGGCCACACGGCCTCACTGACCTGCTGAGGGCAACTACAGTGGAGGCCAAGGGTCTGGCCCTGACGCCAAGACTCCCACGGTCCACATCAGTGGTGCGGCTAGGGCCAGTGGCAAACCTCCCCTGCAAGACTCAGTGCCCTCAGCCCCACTCCACTCCCACGGGGGTACATGAAGGTAGCCTGCACCCACCCAGCCCGTCCTCAGTAAGTGCAGTTGGAATGGGGTCTGGTGATGAATGGGCGGTCCCCCTGAGAGGGGCTATAAGGGTATGACTTTCCATCTGTTCCAAGGTTGCTGGTTTTTTTTAAATCAAGACTTCCGACTTGGTGGTAGGATCTTTGTTTTCTATAGGAGTGATTGAAGCATGACTTTTTGTGCAAATTAGAATGCTAAATTATTTCTTCAGAGCAAGAAAGTCTACCTTTCTTTCCACGATGCACAATTATATAGCCTTTATAGTTTTCAAGGAATAAAAAAAAAGTGTTGAATTCCATCGATTGCTTTTCTTGCATCGATCGAAATGATCATATCGTTTTTCTCCTTTAATCTGTTAATGTGGTGAATTATATTAATGGATTTTTTTCCTAATATTTAACCATCTTTAATTCCTGGGACCAATCTAAGTCAGTGGTGGTTTATCATAGTCTTTGTTATTCACCGCCAGATTCAGTGTGTGTTAATATTTGCTTAGAATTGTTATATTTATGCTCAGGAGCAAGAGTGGCTTCTAGTTTCCCTTTCTCATATCGCCTTGTCTGGTTCAGTTTTTGTTTTTAAGATGACTCTAGCTTCGTGAAAAGCAGTTTGGGAATGTTCTTTCTTTTCGCCCTCTCTGAAGGAGTTAAGAAAAGATTGGAACTATCTGTTCCTTTGATGTATGGTGGAATTGTGTAGAATCATTTGGCCTGGTTTTGTGTAGTAGTTTCTGTGGAGGGAGGTGGCAGAGAGATTTTTTTTTTTTAAGATTTTATTTATTCATTTGAGACACAGAGATACAGAGAGAGAGAGAATGAGCAGGGGGAGAGGCAGAGGGAGAGGGAGAAGCAGGCTCCCCGCTGAGCCGGGAGCCCGATGTGGGGTTCGTTCCCAGGACCCTGGGATCATGACCTGAGCTGAAGGCAGATGCTTAACGACTGAGCCACCCAAGCACCCCTCAAAGAGATTTTTAATACATGTTCGAATTTCTTTAATGACAATTTATCTCAAATTTCCCATTTATACTTGAGTGAGTTTGATAAGGTATTTTTCTAAATAGTATTCATCTTACGTGATGATTTTCAAACGTATTGTTCTAAGGTGTGTAGTTTATTTATAGTGGATTTGTAGTATTCTCTCTGTTTATAAAAAACATTTCTGCAGTATTGGTAACTATGTGCCCCTTGTTGCCTCAACTTAATTTATCTGTGCTGAATCTCATTTTCGTGATCAGTCGAATTGGAAGTTTGTCAATTTGATTAGTCATTTCTTAGAACTAACTTCTGGTTCCGTTAATCCTTTCTGTTGTGTATGTCTTTTCTGTTTCACTGTTTCTGCTTTTGTCTTTATTATTTCCTTTCTCCTACTGCCTGTAGGATGATTCTGTTCTTTCTGAGGCTTTAATTTAACTTCTTAACGGAAACAGTCCCCTTATCCATAAGAGGAAGTGGTTGGACTGACTAACCTGTCTGCTTCCAGGTCCGACGTTCGGGGACCATGGGCCACCCTGTGATGGTGGACAAGGCTCCCTCAAGCCTTGGGGGTTGCGGGAGAGGCCACATCCAAGCCCGATGTCTTAGAAGGAGAAAGGATTGGGGGTTCTGGGGGGAGGGAAGTTGAGAATGTGAGAATAAGAGCCAGCTCTCCTGGTGGCTTCCTGCTTTCCCGCAGCTAGTTCCCACAACTTTTCCACAGCCTGCCTTGAGGTTCTTTAGGGTCATGGAAGCAGGAAATACGGAGGTGCTCAGGGCTAGCTAGTGGGGCTAGGGCGCCTGGTTCTCTAGGGAAATGAGCCACCCAGACCAGCAGGAGGGATGGGAGGACAGGGTGAGGAAAGAGTTTCCATCCATCCTCCTCATCTCCTGAGCCCAGTTCCCTCATCCTCCAGTTTCTCCCAGAATGGAATTTTCCCAGTGGGACCAGTTCTGACTTCAGTCTGGGACAACATGGGGCCTCTTCCTGGGCCTGGCTCCTTCCTGGGAAGGGGAGAGGAGCAGAGAAGAGTTCAGCCTGCGACTCCAGGTCACGGGGCTCTGGCTGGGCCCCACGTTCTCCTGGAGGGAACACGTCCCCCTGCCCTGTGAAGAGTCTCTCCAGGCCAGACATGCCTGGTGGTGGCCCCTCCGGGCCATGCTTTGCCCTGGGATGGAGAGTTCTCCTGAGTTCCTTCTCTCTGGGCACTCCCCATCTGTGACCCTGGCTGCTATCTTGTACCTCAGTGGCTCACTCTGTGGGTCAGAAGAGAGAAGGAGCCGATGGTTGGTGAGTAGAGCAAGTGACAGGACCTCCCGGGCAGGGTGTTTGCAGGGCGCTGGAGCAGAGTGGAGCCCTAAGAGGAAGCAGCCCTGAGCATCGGACTGGCAGAGCATTTGTAGCTATGGAACAGTGAAGCGTCCTCCCGAGCCGTTTTCCCCAAGCAATCTGACAATAGTAGGCACGAGTCTCTGCCACCAGGCTTCCTCCCTGGGCCCCGCTCCCTCAGCCCAGAGTTTGCCTGTGCCTCCTGCTCTAAATCACTTCCATCCCAAATGGCTTCCTTCAGGGTGGCTCAGTAAGGGCACCCGGGGTGGGTGGCAGCTTAATTTCATCCCGGGGGCCAACATTCGTTGATTGATGGTGACTCCTGGATAGCAGGGGTCAATTAGCCACATCCGTCAGGGCTGAGGGAAGGAAGCGGGGCGTACCAAGGCCCACGGCGGCCTTCTGCCGGCCCCATGGGATGAGAAACCGACCCTACCACGGTTTTGTGTAATTCATGCTGAGGTCAGAAAAGTTGCCAGCCCCAGGGTCTTGTGGGTAATAGGCCACGGAGTCCACCCTGTTGTTATTTTAAATGGAAAACCTGAGTTTCCTTGGTGTGGGGCGACAGGGAGGAGGTGGACAGAGGGCTACGTGCAGGCCCACTGGGCCCTGGGGTGGGCTCCTCCCCACCAGGAGTCAGAGCCGTACAAGAGCCCTTGCTCTGGACTGGAGCTGCCCCCACCCGGCCGGCCTCCAGAACTGCCTGATGGCCTGTGTTCAAGCCACCTCTTTTCCCACTGATGACGATGCCTATCCATCTGTGGTCGTTCGACCGTGTGGAGGTGGCCTCTGAACTGCTCCCCTGCCCTCGGACCTGACCTCAACCTGCTTGCGCTGGCCTCCCCGCAGAGGCCTTCCTTGGCTGTTGACCCCCTCCCCATCCCGTCCTGAACCACTACCCGCTCTGTGGAAAGAGCTGGTCCGTTCGCGTATTTGTGTCGGCACCGCTCAGTGCGGGCTCCTGGAGGGCAGGAGCTTTGTCTGTCCCATTCACTGGGTGCCCCGGCCCCCACCCCAGTGCCTGGGGCATGCTGGGGCTTCCTAACCTTGCTGACTGCTCCCTGAATTCTCACACGGGTGTCCTGTTCTGGCCCGTTGCTCTCAGGTCCCCCTTATTGGAAATGTTCTAAATCAATGGCTGCGGTGTCTGAGATTCCCCCAGCTAAAGGGTCACTATAGGGAGCGGCACTGGCCGGCGGACCCAGGGGGCTTCTGTTAGAGCACCGTGGTCTCCCTCTCTCACTGGAAAAAAGGCCGTTCCTTCCAGACGACCTCAGGGGCCAGAAGGCTTGGAGGATGGTGGCACCGCCCTGCGTTCCCACACAGCAGAGCCCTTTTAGCCTTCGGCCCTCTCCCAGGCCTGGGCTGAGCTGGGTCCCCTCAGGGGTGCTCTCCAGGGGCCCGTCCTCAGATTCCTGGGTCAGAGAGTTCCCAGGATGGGACAGGTCATAGCTGGCCCAAGACTTCTCCTGGAATTTCCCGTTTCCTGGAAGGCGGGTGAGGTCATATTCCTTTTCACTTGAACTGGGGGGAATGGGCCCCAGCCTGGGGAGCTGTCTGGATTTCTGGGTGTTCAGAGTTCTGGTCACCAGGAGAGCGGGTCACCCTCTGCAGGTGTCTCTGGACCCGCCACCCTGGCCAGTCACTTTTCTCCCACGGTGCAGTGCCCCTGAGGCCTCGGCTTTGCTGGAAGGCTCTGTCCTCTCTCCCCTGCCAGGAGAAATCGCTCTCTGTGAAGGCCCTGTCCATAGTGGGGGATGCTCGCCCAAGCCCCTCGTCTCTCTCCCCAGCGCTGACGTTATTGCCCTCTCCTGCAGGAGAGGCATCCCCTCCAGCGACCCGCAGATGTCTGCTCCATCACGCTCGCTGGCTCCGTGCAGCTTCCCCAACGGTGTTCCTCACACTTGGGCCTGTTGCCCCTCTACCTCAGGAAGGGTCCCCCCCAGGGCTGTGATGAGAAGGTCAGGCTTCGGGGGCTGATGATCAAACGTGGTCGCTGGGGCCTGGGGCCCCCAACCTGCCCCTACTCTCCATGGCAGGAGGCCAAGCAGGGCAGATGGGGTCCTGACCCCTCACCTCCCACTCTGCTGGGATGCACACTGACGGTCGTGGGGTTTCTTCCCTCTAACGCGGCCCCGGTCTCCACTGTTAGCGGCTTTCTTACCCGGCTAAGAGGTGCGTGTGCGCGCGTGTGTGCGTGCGCGTGCAGGTGTGTGGTGGTGGTGTTGGTGGGGTCAGCTCCCTGGCCCTGCGCCCCCAGCTGTGACCCATCTGATGACCCCCCCACACACACACACCTAAGTCTCCTCTATTTCAGATGGGGCTTCCTAAGCGTGTCCCATGGTGGCATGGAGGCACCTCATCCTGGGGTCAGGGGTGACACCACTGCGGCCAGAGGAGAGCGGCCCGGCGGTCCAGCTGAGGGCCGCACAACATCCTCTGGCTTCGGACTCTGGCCAACTAGATGCTTGGACTCAAGGTAGGACCTCCCTCTGAGACAACGAAAGAAACGGAACTGGAGCAATTTGCTCAAGTGACATATTTCAATATAATCTCTAAAACTCTATGAATTGAACAGATAAAATACCTCTGGGCTATCTTGTTACAAAATATTTGCCATTTGGATTCATCGCTGGGTGCAACCACCCTGCCTTTCCCTAGAGAGGTTTCTCTCCAACGGGGTGAAGGGGCAGATGCGGGGGGCGGGCAGAGTGCAGCAAGAAGGTCTGCACGGCAGGACACGGGGACAGATGGACAAATGGCTACCAGGGAAGCCTACTGGACACAAAGAGACATACTGGCAGGCTATGGGGGAACAGGTGCAGTGGGGGGGGGGGGTAGTCAGGGGCCCAGGGCTGATCAATAGGTGTGCTTTCGGAGACGGGTGGGCTTCCAGCTCGCGCTCCCGGGGCAGGGTCTTGCTCCAGCTCTAGCTGGGGACTTGCCCAAAACCATGTGGGAAAGCTAGTTACCGTCCTTACTCCCGCTTCTGGAGTTGGGGCCATATGGATACCACTGAGAAGGGGGCCCAGGTCCTCTAAAGTAAGGCCTAGAGAGTTGATCCGGTGGGCCCACCCCAGGGTCACAGGGCTGTACTCAGGATGCGGTGTCGGGGGGCCCAGTCAGCACTCCGCTGCCCCCCACTGCCTGGGGGAGCAGGAAGCCCAAGTGCAGCTCCGGTTGGGCCCTCCGGGGAGGAGCGGTAGAGTGGTGGGGTCAGCTCCCTGGCCCTGCGCCCCCAGCTCTGACCCATCCGATGACCCAGGACTTTGGGGATGAGGCTCTAGGGACAGGGACAGAGGTGGGTCCCAACCTTAGCCTTCTGGCTGGTCAGAGGAGGTCAGTTAGAGACAGTGGGGACTCTGGTTTTCCCGACAGTGAGGGGGGCCATCAGGGCTTAAAAACCTCTCACCGCTCAGGCTTGGCTCCATGTGCTGCTGACCCCAGGCTGGTCTGCCTCCTAGACCAGGCCTCCCTGTGCTGCTGGTGGGGCCCAGGGAAGCCACCCCAGTGACAGGGGGTAAGCCCCTACCTGGGGAAGGGGCCCTGAGACACCTGAGCGTCTGGGTCCTCAGAGACGGTGCCGGCCCTAAGACTTCCACTGGGCCTGACCTGGAGAGTCAGGGCCACAGCAGAGGTGGGAGGGAGGGGCCAGGTTGGCGTGCCCATCAACAGGGCGGAGGGCACTTTCCAACCAGAAGCACTGTGTGAGCAGGTGACAGGGGCCCGACGGTTGGGACTGTGACCCGTCTCAGTGGCGGGCCCTGGCACTCATGGTCCCCACCAGTGAGCACACTTAGTCATCTCAGAGCTCCCATTCCTTCCGAAGGCAGCCTCCTTGCCGCCCGGCGTAACTACCGCTCTCTTCCGGTGTGGCCCCCCATTTGAGATTCATCCACCCCCGCCCCGAGAGCCCCCCAACTCCTGCTATCTAGGCCTGCATTTTTAAAGGGCGATCCCTGCCTTGGCCAAGGGCATCGGAGGTGGCTGAATCTGTGCGCTCCATCTGTCAGCCGCTCTGTTCTGAACGGCTGTGACTGGAGCCACCTGTTAGAGGGAAGGCACAGGGGAGGGGTCAGGGCAACAAGGACAGGAGATCAGCTGGGCAGCCACCGTGGGAGGAGGTGGCAAATTGGTCACAAGTTATGGAAACCGGGCTGACAAAGAGCCAGAAATAAACTCACTGGGTGACATCATATGACGTCTGGGTGACTGCTGCAGACACACACATTCGAAACTAGGTCATCTGGAACCTCTGAGAGTGGGGGAGGATTCCGCGCCTCCTAGCTGGCTCAGGGCACTCCCTTTGGGGCATGGGGTAGGCAGCAGGGAGAAGCAGACTCACTTTAGACCTGGCCACTGTTCACTTCCATCTCTTGGCAGGCTTTGATAATGGGCTCCAAGTGGGAGGGGATCCTAAAGAAGGACAGCAATGAGCTCTTGGCACAGGCCTGGAGAGTCCAGCCTGGTCTGGGACAGACACTTCCTGAGAGGGCTGGGATCGGGGCAGGCCGCGGTAGAGCCCGAGGGCTTTGAGGCCGGGCTGCCTGGGCTCCGCTGGGCCTCGTAAAAGCGGACGCTCGGATTCTGGTGGTCCCTGGGGAGCTCAGCGAGCCCTGCTTGGCTCTCCTGTGCAACCGTGAGGGTGTAGGGCTCTTTCAGCCATGCCGGCAGGAGGCAGGTCTGGCGCCTTCCTGGAGGAGGCGCGGGGAGCGGGATTTAAAGGCTGACGGGCTCGTTGGAGATGGCAGCAGGAGGAATGCCTGTCATTCAAGAGGGAACCCTGCCTTGGGTCCAATTCCTACCTCTGCTGGCTGTATCTGTCCCTGGGCAGATCGCCAGCACTTCTCCCTGTGTCGGCTCCCATGCTGGAAGAACCTGGTTTGTGTGTGTGTGTTTAAGTCTACACCCTCTGCACTTCACATTGGCTGGGGAATATCTGGGGCTAGAGGACTAAGAAACTCTTTTAAAAGGTGCATTTTGTGGATATATGACCTACGATTCCACAGCTCTGCTGACTTGCTCTTGAGAGAGCGGAGAGTTGTTCCCCTTTCCCTCTTAAGTTTCTCAGAACTTTCCTGCAGTCTGAGAAGCCCTGGACAGGCAGGGCCCAGCTCCTGAGAAAGCGGGAGAAGGCCCTGGGAGGAGGGGGAGGATGTGGCCAGGACAGCCAACATCCCTGGGGGTGGAGGATCAGCCTCGTGAGATGGCTGGGCTTAGGGGCTGCAGCAGAGAAAGCCTCCCACCCCTCGCATTACCCACCCGGCCTGAGGCCTGGGGCCTGACGGACTCAGGGCCAGGAAGCTGGTTAGGCCCTCGGCTCCTGCTTGCTTCAGTCCATGGTCCAAGTGGCCAGAGTGGTAGCAGGAGGAAGAGGAGGCCTGGACGTGCCTTGCTGTGTCGGGCCCCAGGAGAGTGAGGTGGGATCTCCAGATTAGGGAGAGGGGTGCTCGGACAAGGGAAGCATGTTGGGGCGAGGTGAAACCCAGGTGCCAGGGACTGAGGCTCTCTTTCCAAAACGATGGTGGTCAGTGACCAGGAGTGCATCGTGCCGGGCGCGGGGAGCAGCGAGCGAAGGGGTGGTTGGGGCTGCTGGCTGTAGCTGAGCCCCCCGCCCCCGGCGGCCAGCCCTCCCAGGGACATGAGCGCGGGGTTGGGGGGGGGACAGAGTCTACACCAGGCTCCTGGAGCCACTGGAGTAGCGGCGGCGCCGGTGCAGCAGGGAACCGGGCGGGCAGTACTGGTGGGGGTGGTTGTAGGGGGGTGGGGGCGGGGGCAGCGGAGGCTGGTGCATGACCCTGCCCGGGGAGCCCGGGCCACCCAGGGGTGTGGAGCCACAGGAGTCGGAGGAGGACGAGGCGTAGCAGGAGAGGGCCTGGCTCAGCAGGGGCTCCATGCGGGCCAAGCAGGGCTTGTCCAGCACAATGACCTTGACAATCTGCTGGCACTGCACCAGGGTCCCAGGGGGCGTGGGTGGCAGCTGCGGCAGCGGCGGGGGCTGCTCCCTCAGGGGGCTAGGCTGCGGGTCTGGCGGTGGCGCCGGCACTCCCCTCTCGGCCCCCAGCCCGGGGTTGTGCTGAGACGTTTGAAGCCTGTTGTGAATTGACACCTAGTTTAGAAACAGCCAGAGAAGCATGAAATGTTACAGGACTAATTCCCAGCTGCTAGGACTGGCTACCCTGAGCCTCCCTTCCCAGCCCTGTCTCGTCTCCTGTGCCCCTCGGCTGCTCCGAGCCCTCCCCTTGAGCCGCCGGCCACCTCCGCACGGGCCTGGAGGAACCCCGGCTGCCGAATAGAAGTGCCAGCCCGGGTGTGGTCGGGGAGAGGGGGAAGCCTCGGCTCCCAGGCCTGGCTCCTCACCTGTGAGATGGACACCTGGACCAGTGGCCCCTAGGACTCTGCAGGCCTCTGCAGTCACATCTCACAGGTAAACCTCTCTCCACGTCCCTCTCTACCAACCTCTGAGCTTGGAAAAGAGGGTAATGATCTTTGCCGTCTCCCTGCCTCCCTGGGCTGTGGTGAGGACAAACGGACACCAGACACAGGGATGGTCGATCATCTTTGAGCCTCTCAAGCCCCCTCCTCCCTTTGTTAAAGGAGAAGCTTCCCGGGCGCCCAAACAGAGAATGCCCTGGACCCCTGAAGGGGCCATCTGGACCTACCCTATCCTCCTAGATTTCCCCAAGGCCAAAACCATGAATCTGAAAGCAGCCCAGACGGCCAAGGCCAGAGCTCAGTCCTCAGCTGCCTTTCTGGGCCAGCCTTCATCCTGGTTAAATTTGTCCCACTGACGGAGGGGGTACCCAGAAAGGACTCTAATCTTTACGCCCTCCCTCGACCCATGGAGGTCACTGTGAACAAGCCCGGCCTCCTCTTGCTAGCAGGGGGAGGTTGAGGAAATGGGAGGAAGGGAGCTAGAGCCTTTGGTGGGGGGGTGGATGTGTTTAGTTCTTCACCCTTCAGCTCCCCAGGCTATAGGTATGACATGCCACAGTCCCCTTCTAACACCTGGCCCTCTGCAGTGGCTGAGACCCTTCACTCTGAGGATGCATCTTACTGTCTTTGGGCACCACCACCCAGGACGGGTTGCTCAGAGCACAGAGGGGGACGTCGAGGCTGCAGGGAAGGGGCCTTGATTGCCAAGTCTAGACCAAGATGCCCAGCTCAAAACTATCTCGGAGCCCTACACCAGCAGATCCTAACCCTATTCCTTGGCAGAAGGTGCAATTTCCTGGACCCCCCTTCTGGGCCTGTACACCCCCCATGGGCTGCTTCCCTCTCCACAGTCCCCCAAACCCCGGTTCTGTCTGCCCCTTCAGTACCCACAAACCCTCCTGTGCTCAGCACATTGGAGGCTTTCCTCTTCACTCTCAACCTCTAGCCTTGGCAGTATTTTCTAGGCTGAGATCCACACCCCCCCAATCAAATGAAGGAGCCCCCCAGTCCCTCAGTGCCCTGCTGAGACACAGAGCAGGCAGAAGGCATAGCTGGGGCCCACCTTGCCCCTGGGGAGCCCTCTGTGGCCCTCACTCTGGCAGAAGGCCTCTGCCTACCGCTGCTGGAAGCAACCGGCTCCTTTCCCCACCTGCATGTATTCTGAGTTATTCCCCAGGAGAAAAGGGGCCTAGACAGTAGGGGCAGGCCTTCTGTTCCCCCAGATTTTACAGCTAACGTCTAGCTGCCCTAGTCCAGACCCACTGGACTTCTTTCTCCTCCCTACCTGCACCCCTCCCCAGTGCAGCCTACAGCTCTTGGCTCATCTTCCCCTCCTCTTCGCCTCTTGCTTTCTGATTCCTCCCCCCCACTGACTGCACCTCCCTCCTCTTCACCCCAGCCTGGATCCCTTATCTTTAATGGTCAGTAAGTGAGAAGCAGAAAGTGACAGCCAAACATTCATTCTGACCCCCTTCTCACCTCCCTGCTAATGAAAGAACGGAAAGAGGGAGAGAGAAGGTGAAGAGAGAGAGAGAGAGAGAGGATGGATCATGGGTAGCAGGTCAGAACAGCTCAGAGAAGATGGAGAAGCGCCTGCCAGAGGGGCTCGGCCAGGCAGTGCCGGAGAGAAGGCAGAGGACGAGAGAGCTTGGGGTCTAGCTGAGAGCCTGGGGGCAGCGAGGCTGGCAGGGCCCTGGGGCTGGCTGGGGTTGGCAGCCTTGCAGATAGCCACATGGCCCTCTGGCAGGGTGGGAAGGGAGGACCGGCCATCAGATCGCTTGTGCGCCCTAGGCAGGCCAGGCTAAGGCAGGCAGAGCTGGGAGAACAAACCGGACGGCTGGGAGCTTTGTGTGTTTATCTGCAAGGCTAGAGAATGGGCAGCTGCAAGAAGATGGGGAGAAGAGGGGGCAGGGGATGGAATACCCACCCTGGGGGCTTGTCAGCTGCTGGGGCAGGAAGCTCTTCCGTGTAAAGGTGCCTCCTCCAGACACAGGTGTGTGGGGGGTGGGGGGCCATGGGAAAAGAGGGAAGAAACTGGGCTTCCCTGGGGTATCCTGGTGGGCAGGCTCCTCCCTCCCTCTAAGTGGGGGCTCCTCCAGCTTGGGGTGGGGCTGGGAAAGGAGGTGTCTGTGTGTGAGAAGCTAGTCTCCCTAGAGGCCTGGCAGAGGAGCGGGGGAGGGGGGCTCACTGGGGTGGGAGGGGAGCAGTGGGGGAGGGCTGTGGCCCAGTGAAGCTTATAGAGGCCACTGAATGTCCCCCCAGGTGACACTTGGGAGCTTGGCAAGGACTAACTGCTGCGGCTCCCTCCCCAGCCTCTCCCTATGTGGCTTGGGGTGGGGGCATCCCCCTCCCAGTCGACAGTCTTCAGATACATCTGCGCTCCCCCCAGGGAAATCCCTAAGGTGACCCAACCCCGCTCTGCCTCACTGGCTCTGGCATACACCCCAGGGAGGAGCTCCCAGCGCTCAACTGCCCCCTGTCTCAGTTCTCCGACTGCCCCAAGAGGGGCAGGGAGGGCAGGGTCCGAGCCTGAAGTGGTCCCGGGGGCTGGACTCAAGGGGTGAGTGTCCGGAGGGGCCCAGGCTCCCTGCTGTGGAGGACAGACGCACCAGGGGGGAAGGGACTGGTGGCTTCCCTGATAGGGCACGCATGAGGGGATCAGTGAGCAGTGTGCTGGGGGCGTGGGTTGGGGGGCTCTGGGCGAGGCGGCTATGGAGGCGCCATGGGCATCATGTGCAGGTGTCAGCCCGGGAGCTCGGCCTCGGAGGGCACGCGGCTGGGGGATGGGCAGAAAGAGCTGTGGCTTAATTAGGCCCTGGGACAGTGGCATTACCCATGCTAGCAGTAACGTTTAATTGTATCTCTTGAAATTGGTAAAATGGTGAGTCGGGCTGGGGAGGCATTGATTAATACCTGAGAAGAGAAACAACAGAGACAATGAGAAGAAGGACAAGCGGGGGCTCGGAAGCACTCACCTGGGCAACCAGGCCTCCACTTACCTCCACCATGCTCTCCGCCGCCGGCTTCTCCCCCAGCGTGGCTTCCCTTTTGGCTTTGAATGCAAAGAGCACAGGGCTCACTCTCTACTCGGCCCAATACAAATCCCTGCCTCGCCAACCACCGCCCCCCTGCTCTGGCCCCAATACCAAGCATCCTTGCAGTTAGCCGGTGTGGACAGAAGACTCTGGGTACCAGGCCACTCCTGACTGTGACGCAGCCCCGGGGCAGTGGACCAGAAGGCGGAGCCCAGTTCTGCCCCTTGGTAGCTGTGTGACCTTGGGCATGCAGACTAGAAGATCTCCAAGGGTTTTTAAGGGAGCACTGCTGAGTCTCATTTACCCACAGTCAAAGCCTCCCCGTTAGGGACAGTGAAAGTCGGTTTTGAGCGGCCACTGGTTCTTGGCTCCCAGACACACAAGGAGGCTCTGCTGTTAACCTGTCCCTTTCAACCACAGGCTCCCTGAGGGAGGGCCCGTGTTCCTATCCCTGCTACTCAGCTCCGTGGCAGGGATTCAGCGAACTGAGGCCCGTAGAGCACTCACCACAGGGCCTGGCATGGGAAGCGTGGCTGTGTGACGCTAGGGGACTGGCTTGGGACAGCACCAGGGAGCCCGCGGACCTCCAGGGACAGCGTGGTGGGGTGTCCCCTCGAGGGACAGTCACTCCTGGCTGCCACCCTCACCCTCAGCAGGCCTCCCAGAGCCCCTCTGACTGCTCACACACTGTGTGCACGTGTGCATGTGTGTGCGTGTGTGCATGTTGTGCACACGCATGCGCTCACGTGTGCGCAAGTTCCCTCGCTGTGCTCATCCCTCTGCTTTCTGTAGCACAAGGGGGAGCTATGCCATTGTTTGGGACTGAGGAGAACCCCACTGGGGAGGTGATTGATGGACCAGGCCCTGGAGACATGCATCCTGGCCTGACCAGGGGGTGCAGCTTCCAAAAGAGGCAAGCTGGGCTGCAGAGTGGGGTGGGATGTCAAATAATTAATCACAGCTGAGGTTTGGCTCTGGAGTTTACACAGCTGTGCAAACAAGCAGTGACCTGTGTACTGTGACCTGATAGAAATGAAGGGGCCGGCTGGAAAATCAGGCAGGGTGGAGAATTATGAATGCATGATGGCAGGTCAAAACCTCACGCGGAAGATGACATCACAGTAAGAACCTCCGTGCAGCTAAAGGAGCCCCAGGTCTTGCTGGGAAAAGGAGTCGCGTCTCCTAGCTGAGTGACTGAGTGCTGGGATGCCGTCTGTCCCAGCATCATGGTGTCATGGCTGTCAACGAGGGCTGGGGGCCAGCATGAAACCCACCCGAGTGTCTCGGCTCAAGCTGCTGTCTTGCTGGAAGCCTGATCTTCTCGTGCTTAGCAGGGAGCACACAGCAAGCACTCCATAAGTGTTTGTTAAATGTAAGAATAAATGGCTGAATTAATTAATCAGCGAACAGTTCGGGATGGTTTACTGGGGGTCTGTTGGGATGGGAGTTAATTCTCATGACATCTCTCCCTCTGATTTTTATTTGGGACCGCAGAATGGGGGTGGGGGTGACTCTTCCCATGCTCCCTGCGAGGGGTGGGTGGGGGTGGGGGGTGAGACGAGGGCCAAGAGGTAGGAAGTAGGAAGATGTCAGTGGGAGAAAGGAAGCAGGTCTAGAGAACATGGCCAGAGGTGATACAAAATCTGAAACTGGCTTGATTTGTCTGGAGTGAATAAGTCAATTTGAAGAAACCATTTGGGAAAGTGGGTTTGAAGGTTTATCTGGATTTTGGGGTGGGCTGACTCTGGCCTGGAGCACTTGTGGCTCATTAGGGAAAAGACTTGACTGGCAGATCAAGATTTCCAGACCCTTCTGGCCACCCTCCTTACCGGGCTCCCATCTGTAGGCAGCAGTTTTTCTCACGCTGTTTCTCTTTACTATACCTCTCACCACCACCCACCCCCCCGTGAACCCCAGCAGTCCCCGGGGAGCCTGGGTGCAGGGTGGGTGGGGTAGGAGGCTCCCCCACTGGGGCCAGGGTGTCTGGGCTCTTGGCCCAACTCCTCCAGGGGGGACAGTGACATTTCACAGGGACCCAGGGCCTTAGGGCAGCGTGTAAATGGACACGTTCTTCTCTCACCGTCCTCCTCACTCCCACTACTAAGGCCCGTGAGATTAGCCTGGATCCCTGAGCAGAAAGAAGTGACCATGGGAATGAGCACTTCCCAGTTCCCCAGGAACCCAAGGCTGGGGGCAGAAAGTGGCTTCCATGTGGGCCCAGGGCCATCCCAGGCCTGGGGTCTGGGACCCTGGAGGGGAACCAGGGGCTCACCTGTAGGCGATCCTTGCTTCGACTGCGGGTCCACCTGCGCTCCGCTGGACTTGAAGGAGAGCGTCTTTGCTCCCTGCTGCCTCTCCAGCTCCCCTAGAGGACGGAGAGGACGCTAGCCTCAACAACGGTGAGATGGGAGAGGAGTGAGGAGGGAGCAGGAAGGGGGCGCTCCCTGACACATGCTCTAACACGTGGTCTGAGTCTGGAACCCACTTCTCGGCAAGTTAGAGACCTGCTAGAACCTCAGTTTCTTCATCTGTCTGTGGGGATGCTAACAGCTGCCCGAAGGTCAGAGAGGCAACAGAAGAGGCGAAGCGGAGGGCGGCGGGCGGCCTGGGTTTGAATCCCAGTTCTGGGACTTCTTAGCTGTGTGGTTTTGGGCAAGTTACTTAACCTCTCCGTGCCTCATGTGAGGGGACAGCAGTGTCCACTTCCAAGTGTTGTTAAGAGGATTACACGAGGAAATGCACCAAAGCCCTTTAGAAGGAGGCCCAGCTTATGGCAAGTGCTCAGTAAATACTAGTTTTTATGACAACGTGGACGAATCACGTGGCACAGCGGACCTCGGTGAGGGCTGGTGACGGCAGGTGGCGGCCAGTCTGCGCACCTTGCATCTGGCAAGACAGAGCCCACCCACCCGGCTGAGCTCCCCCGGGGAGGGGATTCCTCGCCTGAGCCCGCAAGCCCAGGGCATCCGCCTTGTCCTCGACCTTGATTCCTCTCACTAGACCGTAAGCCTGTTCCAGGAATGATTAAATCACTCATTCAGTGTCTTTTCCAGGAGACATAACTCAGGTTCCTTTTATTAAAGCCGCGCCTGTGGATCCCATTTTCTGTGTCTCTTGTTGTCTATAATCCAGGGACACTGGACTGCAAACCTCCAAACCAGCACAGTTTGTCCTGACTGCCTGAATCACACCATCAGTCAATACTTCATACTTTCCCTGAGCAGAGGGCCGTCCCTCCCTGGAGAGGGGCTGCTTGGCTTCGGAGAAATTAGCATCCTAATTACAAGCAAGGAGTCCGAGGAACTTGGCGCAAATCTTGTGTGGTCACTGACTGTATGAACTTGGACGACTTCCTTCAGCTCTGTTAGACTCACTTCCCTGATTTGTAAAATGAGGACAATCCTACCTGCCTCGTGGACAGTTGTGGCAAGGATTAGATAATAGAAGAGCCATCTGTAACATTTTGACAATGACCGAAGTGACCTTTCAGGATGTGTCCTTGAGAAGGTTCAAGATCAGCAGCCAAGGTGGCATCTCTGAGCCTCCGGTCCCGCCGCGGAGCTCAAGCACGCCAGCAGAGTGCAGCAGGGGAATTTACACCCCCACCCTGCCTCCCGAGCCGCTACCGAGCCCTACGGTCTGGTCTGCTCGGCTTCTGTTTCGACCTGATGGAGCTGTTTCCTTACACTATTGTAAACGGAATCTCTTTTGTCAATGTCAGAGTAGGAAGTACAGGAACCTCAGAAGCAGACCTAAATGCAAGTGTCACGTCTGCTTCTAAGACGCACGACGTTAAACACAGCCCGTAACTTCCCTGAGGCTGGTCTGTAAACTGGGCACAAGCACCACCTTGCAGCCTCACTGTGGGTGCTGCAGACAAACTGTCTGGCACATAGTGGGTGCTCTAAAAACGCTGATTAAAAAGCACCGCCCTGACCTATTGGTGCCCTGCCTCAAAAGTCCCCCTGCCTTTCCTATTGCCCAATGGTTTTACATTAATTTGGAAGCACTTTTCAACGAAGTGACCATAGAAGGCAGACCCGAAATCTGTTTGCCCTTCTAGCTTCTGAATCCACAGTTATTCAATTTCCGTGAAAGGCAATCTGAAGCCACGGGCGATGCTAAAGCAGGAAAAGCTGGCGAGTGGGCACGGGTTTCGGGCCAGCCCTGCTCTACTCCTCAACCACCAAGTTAACTGGCAAACCGCCTGCCCCTCCAAAGAGGCCCACGTAGTTTCTAAAATGCCTGAATTGGGACACTCAGGAATCCAGGCCTTCCTTACAGGAACCAAAAGACGACTCCTAGATGAGGGATAGTCAGAAAACCAGGCTGGACTCTTCAAAAAGACCATATCATGAAAAAATAAAGTGGGGGGGACGATTCGAGATGAAAAGAGATGAACGAAATGAAGCAGCCTGATGTAAGGTGTGCGTCTGACTGGGTCCAGAGGGAGGGGCTGACCCAGGAGTCCGGTGGGAAGAGGGGTGCCCGGGTGCGCAGACCGTTGAGGTTGGCATGCCTGCCTTGCTCGGCTGGCTCGGCTGCACTGGTCAGACACAGCTGGGTCCTCTGTTCCAAGGGGCCCGCACGCAGCTCCACAGCCCGGCTGGGTGTGCACACAGGTGTGCATGCTCTAGCGCCCCCACTTTGATTGTGAAGAAACATGAACAGCAGCGGCACCCACATGGGCCGTGATGGTGCAGTGGGGCTGGGGGAGGGCTTGGGATGGATGGCAGGAGGGGCCTCGGCTCACCCCACACTCACTCCAGAGTGGGGCAAGGAGTCAGACTTGTGCCACAAACAGCCTCCGTTCCCTGCTGACGGGGAGCCCACCTGCCCACCCCGCCGTGTGGCGCCCCGCGGCCTTACACTCTATCCGGATCTGCTCCAGCTCTGTAACCTCAGCGATGGACTCCTTCAGATCCTCCACAAACTTCTGCATCTCATCCGAGCCCAGGGCACAGAAATGCAGCACCTGCTTCTTCTCAGAGCCCGAGAGTGGGGTCACCAGCGTGATGCCGTGAGAGTAATCTGGAAAGCAGACCCCAGGTCCCCGTGGCCATGAGCAGTGGCAGGTGAGGCTAGAGCCAGCCCAGTGGGGACAGTGGCTGGGGCCTTTGGGGTGCTTGCCCCCTCCCCTTCCCTCCAGCCTCCAACTTTCCCCCCAAACTGCCTCTTCCACGTCTCCGGGTCCGAGGGAGACTTACACTCATTCTCAAAAAGATGGAACTGCATGCCCAGCAGGCCGACTGACTTGCAGAAGGTATAGGTGGAGGAGCTCTTCTTCTTAGGGCAAAGTTTCAGAATCTGTTCAAGAGAGGGAGAGAGACATGCACTGATAGTGCACACGTGTGTGCATGCACTCGGACGCATGAACACGCAGGGACACTGGGGAACACACAAGTACATACAAAATGTGAACACACGTGCACACTTGTATACTTAGGATACATTCACACACACACACATTTATATGCACACACACATACACACATTGATATATATGTGTATGCAACACATACACACTCATGTATATGCATGTATATAAACACACACTATATCAAAATATGGGTGTTTTTAACTGCATAAAACCCCTCCGTGGCTCTTCCCACTGAACTTAGAAGAAGCCAGTCCACACTTCCTGCCTCCCCCAGTTTGGTCCGTGCCTCACTCTGGCTTTATGCTGGAGCCCTGCTGTCCTCTTTTCCATGGCCTGAATTGGGTGAGCTCAGTCCCCCTGCAGGACCTTTGCACATGTTAGCCCCGGTCCACAACCCTCCCTGCAGCTTTTTGCATGGCTGGGTTACTCTCATGAGAGAGAGAGAGAGAGGGAGAGAGAGAGAGAGAGAGAGCCCTGCCCTCGCTGCTCTGGAGGAAGCCCCTTCAGGGTGTAAACCAGTGGGTCAATCCATAAAGCATAATAAGCAGAAAAAAACCAATGTGGAGGAAGAGATGAATAAGGTAATTCCTGAACTGGTGAGTGTTTTGAAGAACATGAAATAGGGTAAGGAAGAGAAGGTGACTGGGCAGGCTACCTGCCGAGGTGCACGGGGAGGGCTTCTGGGAGGAGGTGATGTTTGAATTGAGACCTGAATGAAGAGAGGGAGGTGGCCGGGCAAAGTCTGGGGGTTGGCAGCAAGAACAAAGGTCTGAGATGGAAGGATCCTGGCCCGTGGGACGCAGCCTGTGGGATCAGGGCGCCTGCACAGACAAGCAGGGGAGCGGAGGGAAGGGAGAGGAGGCCAGGGATCCAGGAGGTCCCAGGTCAGGGACTGTGGGCTTCCTTTGCCCAGCTTGGGAAGTGTGGCAGACACACAGCCTGATGTGCGCTCTAGAAGGATCACTCTGCTGCTCTGTGGAAGGTGGACCTCACAGGTGGATCATTAGATGTGGGATGATTTTAGAGGGAGCTCGATGTGACTTATGGATAGAGAGAATGTGGGGTACTAGGGAAAGACAGAAACCCAATCTTGTCCACCACTGTTTCCCCACACTTACAAAAATGCCTAGTACATAGTTGACACTCATTAAATATTGTGCAATGGACACCTATTTCACAGAGCAAAGAATGAGTACCCCCCAACCCTGCCACACACGCACACGTGCACACACACATGCACACACACATGCACACGCACGCGCACACACCCCTGGGCCCCAGGCAGCACACACCCCACTCTGGCTCACTGTCCCTCCCTGGCTGTGGGGCGTGAAGCACACCCTATACTCTTCCTGCCCCAGGTTTTCTGTAATGTGGGAGAGGCACATGATCTGGGATCTGGTTCACATCCTTCATGACTGCGGAACCACAAACAAATCATTTAGTCCCTGCGAGCCTCAGCTTCATAACTTATAAAGTAGGAATGATCGTATCTGCCTGAGCAACCTCACCTCCCCGCCTCCAGGATGTGAAAGTGCCACAGAAAGAGGTAAATAGCTATAGCATTCTGAAGGAGGTCTCTGGGGCCCTCCCCACCCCTCCCCGGGGTCAGGGCTAAGGCTGAGCGGGGCAGCAGGTGGCCCCGGCCTGGCCAGTCCACTCACCACCAGCAGGTCGTTGAAGAGGAACACTTCCCTCTGATGTGCGGCCTGTTTCTGCAGCTTGTTCACATCGGTCACCTCGAAGAGCCGGCTGCAGCAGACCAGGCGGCGGTGGGGCACGGACAGCACCTGGAGCAGAGGCGTGGCAATTGAAAACAGCTTCCGGATTGTGCAAATATGGCTGCCGTCAACCCCTTTCCGCCCAAGACCTTCTGGAGGGCCCCCACGACCCAAGCTGCGGCCTGCAGGGTGGCTCCTCTATCCCCTTCTCTCCTGCACACCACATCCAAGTGTGCCAGAGGGAAGGGACGGCGGGGATGCCTCGGATCTGCTGCGTGTAGAACAATTTACTGCAGTGACACCTGCAAACCAGATAGATGCTGAGACCTCAGCAATCGGGGCGCTTGGGTGGCTCAGTTGGTTAAGGGTCTGCCTTCAGCTCAGGTCATGACCCCAGGGTCCTGGGATCAAGCCCCACATCAGGCTCCTACTCAGCGGGGATTCTGCTTCTCCCTCTCCTGCTCCCCCTGCCTGTGCTCTCTCTCTCTGACAAATAAATAAATAAAATCTTAAAAAAAAAAAAAAAGACCTCAGCAATCAAGGCTCTGGGCAGAAAAGGGCCATCCCCGCACAGAGGAGCCCAGTGCAGAGCTCAGACAACATCCCCACACTGCTTCTTGGGTCAGCAATTTAGGGAGGAGAAACTGGAAACAAATACCAGAACCCACTCTACATCCTTTATATTTATGGCATAAAGAGCCTCTGCTGACATATGAGTAGTAAACTATAGAGCATCATTGCCCTCTTGGACCATATTGACTGTGACATAGGTCATAACTAAGGGGCGCCCAGTGGTTGGGACACCACAGTCTAGAAGGCTCTTCAGCCTCTTTCCTGTCTTCTATTCAGTAGGATCATCCAGGAAAGCCCAGTATCCAGCCCATCCTTAGTCTCCCCATCTGGCCATCCTGACGCTTCAACCCTAGACTATAGGGCAATCTTTCCCAACACCTCACCTCAGGCTCTGCTGCTGTGGTGGCCAGTAGCCATGAGGAAATGAGGCAAAGGGAAACAGAGGGTGCAGTGGATGGCGCATAGTGGGGACTCAATCACTAGGAAATGAGCAAATAATGGAAAAGTGTTTCTGAAAGGGAAGGAGGAGAATGGAAGGAGATGTCACATGGGAGACAAAAGGAGGTGCAATGCGGGGGGCTTGGCAGCCATGGGAGAGGAAGCAACCCCCATGGGGTGAGTGCTGTTCTGTGGTGGGCACTTACTGTCTTCATGCCCACGATAGACTTCTCCACCTTGGTGACATACGTGACATGGTCCTCATTGGACTTGAGCTCCTTCTGCTGTATCCTTTCATAGATGCCTACCACCAGCTCCCTGGGGATGTCAGCACCGTCATCCACACCTACCAGCATGGAATGGGAAGGGGAGGCCAGGGAGGCAGGGGAGGGGGGAGGCCAGGGAGGCGGGGGGGAGGGAGGGAGGTGTTAGAGGCCTGGAGCCAGAGAGGGGAAGCCCCTACCAGACTGAGGCCCTTCAAAGGTGGCCTTGATTTTGCCCTGTGTCTGTTCCAAAGCCTTCAATGACTGGCTCCCCATACCTATTGAATTAAGGACACACTCCTTAGCCAGGCAACAGAACTACTGTAATAGGGCCCAACACACATCGCCACAGCCTCATCTCCTGCTGTTCCATAATCAGAACCTCCACTCCCCCCTCCCACCTCTTTCCTCATCCCCAAATACAGCCCCCATGATCCTGCTCAGTGCCTTCTTCTTATCCTCCATGTATTTGTCTACCTCCACCCCACTCCCTGCGCCCCGCATGAGAGTCTCTTGAAAGCTGATGTTCTATCTTGTTCTCTCTTGGATCTCCTCCCTCTTGGACCCTCCGCACCCCTCCACAAGGGAGCATGGTGCTCAATGATTAGTTGCTGCATGTACGACATGATTCTTCCATCACTGGGAGTGTGGGGGGTGGTGGTTAGACATTAGGTGAAGAGGAACCGGACAGCCTCCTGTGGCAATGCAAGTAAGGAGCCCTTACTCCCATCTCCTACTTCATAGTCATAACACTCTGGTAACAAAAAAATACTAGCAGGAAATTGACCAACATGGAAACAGATTTCTTTAGGAGGTAGAAAGAGAGGCAATAAAAAATTTCTTCTTTCTACCTTTTCTAAATCTTTTTTTAATGACTATATGCTTCTCTTATAAGAGAGAAAAGTGGAAAATAGAGCAACTTTGGCAAGTGTCCTCAGAGGAGATTTCCTAACTTAGTGAGAGGACATTATACCTTCTACGAGCAACTCCTTGTAACCACCCTGTTTCTTCCACATCTGATCTTGGTTCTTCAAGTCAGGCACATTAGCCGTGCAGCACCCCTGGGGTGCTGGGGGCAATAAAGAGCAGGGACCAAGACTGAACACACAGAGGCTCTCAGCTGAAGATGGCAGGTCGCACACCTCTGCTCCTCCTCAATATTCTGGCCAAAGGGAGTTTTTTAAAGAGGGCAGGAAAGAAACAATGGCGCCATGTGACCTGTGAAGTGGACGAACGAGCAGATGGATTGGCAAACCTGAGAGAGTGGAACATGAAGCCAGCAGAGAGGTTACAAGCCACTCAACACATCACAGAACCACCAAAGGGCTCTGGAACGGGTGGCAACAGGAATCCCTGAAAGTGGAGGTAAAGTTGGGCTGGACACAGGAAAATAGGTTGATCATCAGTCTAAAAAGCATTTAGATCTCCCTGTCCCTTCCTCCACTCCAGCAGCCAAATGAGGGTTAGTCCTCTGGAAGAGGTGAGCTGGGAACTCTGGGGTGGGGGACCCCAAGCCCAGCCAAAGGTGGGAGTCTGTGCTGAAAACTGGGGCATGAGGTTGATGTTTATGTATTAAGAGACCCTCTCAGTCCTATTGACCCAGAAGATCTTAGAACGTTAGCAGCCAGACTCCTACCCTCTGGGCAACAGATTGGACATTTCTTTTCTGAGTAATCAACAGGCACAAGAGAAAAATCTAAAGATGCTGCAGTAGGGGTCCCTCAGTGACAGAGCTCAACTAAATCACCCTATGAGGAAGCCCACTGGTCAGCAGACCCCATCCATACTCACAGTTTTTAATCAGCCTTTTAGTTCACTCTTAAATATGAGAGAACAACCAAGTTTCATCATGTATATATGGAAAGTCTATAACACAAAAGAGAAAGAAGTATGGGGAAGCAGAAAAAGGAAGCCAGAAGAAATAAAAACAAGCAGGGAGAAACTGAAATAAATAAATACCGTCAGAGATATGTAAGAAGATACCACATCTATAAAACAAGACTAAAATGTTATAAAGGAGAAACATTTTGAGAACAAAAGTGTTCTTGAAAATGAAAAATATGACAGCAGAAATTAAACCTTAGGAGGAAACTTGCAAGACATCTTTAAGAAAGTCCAACAAGAAGACAAAGATGGCAAATAGAAAGCTGTAAAAATTAGAAGATCAAACTAGGAGATCTAACATCCAAATAATAAGAGTTCCAGAAAGTACAGAGAAAACGAAGGGGGTTGATGATCAAATACAATATTTAAGAAAACTTCCCACAATCGGAGGACATGTTTCTAGGCTGAAGGATCAACCCAGCACTGGCACAAGAGATGATAAAAGAACCAAAAAGAAACTCACCAGTTTGAAAAGCTATCTGCACCCCCATGTCCACTGAGCATTACAACAACTAAGATGTGGGAGAATTGAAAGATGAATGGATATAGAGGATGTGACACATACATAAAATGGAATATGAGTCATAAAAGAGAATGAAATCTTGCTGTTTACAACAGCATTGGTGGACCTAGAAGATACTATGCTAAGTGAAACAAGTCAGAAAGAGAAAGAAAAACACCATATGATTTCACTTATATGTGGACTCTAAATACGAAACAAAAGAGCAGACAAAACAAAAATAGAAACAGACTCATAAATACAGAGAACAAACTGTTGGTTGCCAGAGGGGAGGTGGGTTGGGGGTGGGCAAAATAGGTGAAGGGGATTAGGAGGTACAAACTTCCAGTTAAAAAATAAATTAAATCATGGCGATATAATGTACAGCATAGGAAATAGAGTCAATAACATTGTAGTAACTTTGTATGGTGACAGACGGTAACTAGACTCCTTTCCCAGTGTATAAAAACCACTCTGTTGTACACCTGAAACTAACAGGATGCCAATTATACTTCAACTGAAAAAAGAACCAGAACGAGGTGGAACATCATGAAAACTTAGAACACAAAGGACAAAGAGAAGAGCCTGTAAATTTTCAGAGAGAGAGAAAAATTAATATGCAAAAGGTGAGGAATTGGAACGACAGAGCAGCACCATCGTTAAAAGACAATGGAGCAATGCCTTCAGAATTCTGAGTCCCTGTTTCCAATCTAGAATTCTCTTCCGAGTCAAACGCCCAATCAAGAGTGAAGGTAGTTGGGACGCCTGGATGGCTCAGTTGGTTAAGCAGCTGGCTTTGGCTCAGGTCATGATCCCAGGGTCCTTGGATGGGTCCCGCATCAGGCTCCTTGCTCAGCGGGGAGCCTGCTTCTCCTTCTCCCTCTGCCCCTCCTCCTGTTTGTGTTCCCTCTCTCTCTCTCTGACAAATAAATAAAAAAACTTAAAAAAAAAAAAGAGTGAAGGTAGAAAATGATATATTCAGACACACAGGTTCTCAGAAAGTTTGCCACCAGTGTACCTTTTCTATGGAAGTGAATTAAAAATGAGCAAGCCATGAAATCTAGGATACAGGGACCAACACGGGAGCAAAGAGGAGGCCCCCAAATGATGGGGGACAGTATCCCAGGCCGATTGCTGTATGCTGGCCCAGTAACCCGTCCAGATCGGAGCAGAGTTAGAGGCTCCAGGAGGGAGACTCCAAGAAGACCTCCCCGGGGCTCCATGTGTTGAGAGGAACGTGACACTTAGGGTGGGGAGTTTGGAGAGGAATCAATAGCGGGTACCTAGAGAGCTAAGCTAAGGGACAAAGAACGTAAGTGCTAACTTCACTCCAAGGAAAGCAGAAATAGAAAGGGTCTGTCACCATGACATACTTGAAGACTCAGCTTTGGACTGTGTTTACATCTTAATAACATAAACACAATGTAGTTTTAGCGGGGGCGGGCTAGGCAAGGTGGATGAAAAAGAGCTAATCCTTATATTCTACTCTAGAAACTGCTGTGGTCTGAATGTTTGTGGCCCCCTCCCCCATGCATATGTTGAAATCCTAACCCCCAAACGGATGGTATGAGGAGACGGGGCCTTTAGAAATTGCAGAAGTCATAAAGATAGAGCCTCATGAGTAGGATTAGTGTCGTATAAAAAAAACAAAAACCCACAGAGCTCCCCACCCCTTCCGCCATGTGAGCACACAGCCGGAAGGGCCCCGCCAGAACCAGGAAGCGGGCTCTCACCAGACACCGACTGTGCCAGGGCCTTGACGTTGGGCGGCCTAGCCGGCCGAGCTGTGTGAAACAAATGTCTGTTGTTTAGAAGCTACCCAGTCTGTGGTATTTTGTTACGGCAGCCTGAACGGATTGAGACAGAAGTAAATAATACTTAAAATGAAAAAAATGAACAAATCGCAGTGTATAAAAGAAACCGAAGTGTGTGTACTATTTAATCCCACCCATATGAAGTTCAAGAACTGGCACAACTCGTCAGCGGGGATGGCAGGTCAGAAGAGCTGGCCCTCGGGCAGGGGTACTGAATGGGTCTAACATCCTGTTAGTTTCAGGTGTACAACGGAGTGGTTTTTACACACTGGGAAATACGTCTAGTTACCACCATGATCACACACGTGTATATGAACATAAGCATTCATCAAGCTCTCAGATGTATACGCCTTACAATTGGATTTTATACTAACTAGAAAAAATGCGTAAGAAAAGCAGCCGAAGCATGTTGTTTAGTGCTAGAGAAGAAACACAAGAAACAGCAAAACAAAGTTGAGAGTGGTTGCCTCTGAGGAAGGAGAGTGGCGACGGGGGCAGGGATGAACTTTTTTTGGAGTAAGCCTTGTAGAATTATTTGACTTTATTAAATTATGTGCATGTATAGCTTCGATTTCTTAAATGCTAGGAAAGAAAAGAACCCTGTTGAGCACATATCCCATCCTGCCACCTTTGTTCTGATCCCTGCCAGGGGCTGCACTATGTCCTTTAGGAAAGGACTTGGCTGGTCGGTGCCAAGGCGTTGTCTGCAAGGCTGACATAAATGGACCCAAGACCTAAACGCCTCCAGGCGTCGTGCAGTGGGAAGGGCTGGTACACCTTGGCACCAGCCGTGGCACCCGCACCTAGAGGTCAACCCATGGAGGACATTCGGGGAGGGCAAGGGCTACGGCCCGACGTCTAGGGGAGTGGTAATGGCTCCTGGAAACTGCCCAGATGCCTGGCACGCAAGCAGCTTTCCCAGACTGCTGTGCGTGACCAGGACCAGACAGCAGCGTCCCGCGCCCTTGGCAGCCCAGAATTAACACTGAACAGAACGGCGCCCGAGCCCTGGCCTCGCCCCTCCTCCCCCCTCCTCCTCACCTCGCAGGTTTCGGATAAAGTCCTCCAGCATCATCTTGCGGTCAGGCTTGATGTTGGGGCTGTACATGTCGGTGTTGAGGAGGATGATGGCAAAGGCGAGGATGAAGATGGTGTCGGGGTTGTGGAATTGTTGTACCACCTCGGGGTTACACATGCAGTAGCGCTGGCTGTGGTGGGGACACAGAGAGGGGTGCCGCGTGAGGCCCTCTCTCCCCTCCCTGAGCTCCAGAGATCGGGGGCTGTCGGGGCCCATATGCTGGCTCTCCGAGGGCATCGGGTCCCTAATGATGGCTGTGTGCCCTGTAGCCTGGTCCTCTTCCCGGCTGAGGGGACAGGGAAGGTGCCACACAGCCATGGAGCCCGTCACCTTGCTTGGATGAGGGATGAGGGAGATGCCTGCAGTCCACTTGGAGGGCCCAGCGCTGCTCCAGCTTAGCGAGCTCCAGGGCTCCTGTCCCTTTTCTTCCCTTCCTTCCTTTCCACCCATCCTACCACCCCTGCTGCCCCACCAGGAGGGCTTCTCCCCAGCCCCGGGCTGACCCCCCGCCCCAGCATCTCCGGTCCCCCGTGCCCCAGGCGTGTGTTTTGAGGGCTGGGTGAGGGGAGGGGGTGCTACAGAAGGGGGTCCTACCTGAAGGCCTCTATGAGCCGCTCCACCTTCTGGGCCTCCCCCTGCACGCGGATGTGCGCCTGGAACTTCCGCAGGGCCTCGTCCAGCTCCATGCTGGAGAAGTCCATCTCGTCCACCACGCAGCTGGGGGCAGGTGAGGCGGAGGGGTCTTGAGGAGAGGCTGGCCCCTAAACCTCCCTCAACCCAACACAGCTGAGGAGTAGGGTGCAAGGTGCACCCTCCCTCCCGCCGTGGGCTGCCTGCCCTGGTGGATGGGGGAGGGACTTGGGTCCCTGTTACCACCCAGGAGCGGACTAACTTGGGCCTCCTAGGCCAAATCACCCCCGGGGCTCTCCCTTGAATAACCCCAGAGGGCCCTCCCTCACAGCGTCCTTCCTCTAACGCAATAGCCCTGTGAGGCAGGTGGCTGACTGACGTCTCCACTGCACAACTAAGAACCTGAGGCCCAGAGAGGCCGGGGGGCTGTCCAGGGCTGCACAGCCGGAGGATGGCTGATCTTCTGCCTCCAGAGCCCACGTCCTTTCCTCTCAGCCTCAGAGGGTCTCAGAGTCAGACAAAGGCTTGACATAAGGATGAGAACGCTACACTCTTCTGCCTTCGGTAGGAGTCTGTCCGTCTCCCTAGTTTCTCGTTCCCACTTGGGCTTCCCGGTGCCTGAAAGCTTCTCCGGTACCAGCCCTCGGTTCTGCCTCAGGCAGGATGGGAGAGGAGCGGGCTCATCCTAATCTCCCTTGCAGCCCAGGAGCCCTGAGCTCTCAGGGAAGCCGTGGCCTCTGAAAAGTAAATGACAAATAAGTTTCACACGGGAGGGCACTGTGTGACAAACACAGCGGGATTCTGAGCCCGGGCCTACCACTGCATTTTTGTGACTTTCAGTCAAGACTCATCTTTTAGAGCCTCAGTTTCTCTCTCTGAGAAGGAACGAGGCCAGAGTCCTGCTCCCCAAGGGCCCCTCTACCTCTGAAATGTCACCTCTAGCCCTGGAGAGTCTGCATCTGAATGTCCCCCTTCAGTGAGTGGGGCGAGGTCGGGGACACATTCCAGTGACCTGCAGGTGGCAGTGTCATTCCTCTAGCCTGACCTGCTCCTGGGGCCCCTTCTTGCCACGGGCTCTGGGGCCGGGCCCCTCCCAGGCCCTACCTCCCGCTGCCTCACCCTCCTCTGGGGTGCCCTGGCCCTAGGGCGCGAGCAGTGGGCAGGAGCCCAGGCCTGGCCAAGCAGCAGCCCTGAGTGGCTGAGAACTGCAGAAGCTCACACGTGCCGACAGCCTCTCGGCACTGATTTCCCCCCTTTCTGCACCTGTGCTGTCACCCGGTCTCCTCTCTCCTGGTCCTTTTGTGGCCAGTCTCATGGTGCCCGCTGCGGAGAGCAGCCCCTCTGCCTCCACAGCCTTGGTCTTTGCTGCCACAGGGTCACAACCCCGGGCAGCTGAGGCCTGGTCGCTGCCCGCTTCCCTGCCCAAAAAGGCGAGGCGAGCTCCAGGCTCGAGCCCAGCGTGTGGCTCAGGGCCCAGCACCCTGGGGGACTCAGGCAACATTTGCCCAGGAACCGCGTGAGCAGAGGGACGAGCCCTGGACAGGACCCACTTCCTCCACACGATCGGTTCCTGTGCAGGGCCCACCACCTAGGAGACTCGGAGATCCAGACACAACCTTGGCTGTGATGTCAATTTTTAGGAGAAAGCAAGGGGAGACACCCACACAGCCGTGGTCAGGGGCCTGGTGGCCTGTGGGCTCTCCCTCCCCCATTCCTTCCAGGGGGAACAGGGAGGAGAGGGCACCACTGAGACTTCTAGGAAGGGGAGGCTGGGAGCCGTCCTTGGCTCGCAAGGACAGGGGAGATGGCCATCTCTGGGCTGGGAGCCCATCCATGGCTTGGTCACACCCAGCCTTCTGGCAGGCTTGTCTGCCTGGCTAGTGAGTGAGAGGGTGGCGCTGGGGGAGGCCGAGGCAAGAATGTGACCCGAGGATGACAACTGGAATTTCAGTGTCTGGCCATTTGAGACGGCAACTGGTGGTAGCAGCTTCCGGGTCCAGCCTGGGGAGAGGCCACTCTGATTTCCCAGCAGCGTGTCACCTCCTCCCTAGGCCCTCCCCAACTGGCAGGTGAGCCCTGAGAGCCACATCATGGGGCCCACATCCATGTGTCCCCTAGCCCAGCCCAGTCAGGAGTTATGAATCGTGCATGACTGACCCAGACAGCGAGGCCGGTCAGAGGAGGTGAACCGCTGTGGTCCTGCAGCGAGGGGACCAGGAGCTAGAGCCAGGGAGGCAAAGACAGGGAGGGGACCGGCATGGAGACAGTGAGAGACACAGAGGATACAGTCAGGTGAGAAAGAGAGGACAAGGACAGAGAAGGCAAGACAGAAAAAGAGAGGCAAGGAGGTGAACGGGAGAAGAGAGAAAGACCCACAAAACGGGGGAGAGATGGAGACAGAGAACAAGAGACAGACAGAGACAGGGGAGAGACAGGGAAAGAGAGAGAGACAGACAGACAGAGAAGAGAGCGGCGAAGGAGGGGTGGAAAAAGACAGGACATGGAGGTGGAGGAAAACACCACGGACTGGACTGGGGCGGCACCTGCTCATTGCCGCCCCCACCTGACATGTCAAGGCCGCAGGGGAGGGCAGAGGGCCCCAGGCTGGCCCTTGGTGCCCCGGCCGGGCGTCCAGCTGCTGCCCAGGACTTGCCCCATCAGTCTGTCCAGCCCGCTGCTAGGGGGCCCCTGCGTCCCTCCGAAGTGGCGCTCCCAGAGCCTCTGCTGCGCCTTCTGCCCCAGCGCTCTGAGGGGGTGGGCGCCCGAGGCCCCAGGCACCATGGCGGCGGGGGGAGGGGGGGCAGCCGAAGGAGGCAGTGCAGCAGCTGGGAGAAAGTGGGATCTGCTTGGCCAAGCACGATGGCCTAGTTTCCAGGCCTTCACTCAGGTGACGCACAGCCCGCTCCCTGGCTCGCTCGGGGCTTCGGCCGAAAGCTCCAGTAATGAGAGAGCCTGAGACGCAGCCAGGTGGAAATGCCAGCCTGCAGACTGGGGAGCACTGAGTAAATCGGTCACGGGCCACGGGGAGGAGGGAGGGCCGGGGGGAGGGCTTTGCGACAGGTCGCCTGGGCCGTGGGGCGGGGGATGTCTACACCCCACATCCTCGAGGGCCCCTTGTAAGAGTTGTGAGAAGGTTTGGTAAAATGCAGATGCCTGAGCCCCATCCCAGATCTATTGACTAGAATACGTGGAGGTGAGGCCTGGCAATCAGCATTTTTCACAAACTCTTTAGGCGATTCTTAAAACCTGAAGACCAATGGCTGAGCTGAGCGCCAGGGCAGGAGGGGGTCCAGCCCATGTGGAGGCTTTTAGACAAATGTGAATCCAGCAACTCATGGGCCACCGGGCAGCAGCTCCTGGGAGCATGCACGTGCCCCTTCAGGCTGTCAGGGGCTGCTTTTGCAGGGGGAGCGGTGAGGGAGGGATGGGAGAGGTGGAGACAGATGCAGTGCCCCCTTCACACACACACACACACACACACACACACACACGTGTGTGCGCTTATTTCCCGCCTGACTCCCTGAGGTTGCTACCATGGGGCATCAGTGTCCTGGGGCTCTCAGATCCCGGGGTGGGGGGAATCTCAATGTGTTCTGCCAGACCCCCAGATGAAGGAAGGAAGCTGTGTTTGGTGGTGGTAGGGCATTACTATCCCCAAGAAGCCAAATGATTTCCTCTCTGGAGAGCTGGGGTCTGGGCCAGGGGACCTCTCAGGACTGCCCCCCCAGTGTCTGAGAAGGACCTGGAAGCAGAGAGGGCCCATAGGCAGCAGGAGACCACAGCATCATTCCTGGCTGGCTTTGGAAAACAGTCGGCAATGACTGGCTGCTTCTCTCCCTCACCCCAGGGGACCACATGGTGCCTTCCTGGTGGGGCCTGTGCCTCCCGGGGCAGCTGGCCAGGCCGAGGCTATGCTCTCTCCTGACAAGCCTGCCCCTGCGGACCCTCACCTCAGGGGCCTCGGCCATCCTGCAGTCACCCAAACCCATGCCCCTCCTCTCAGCCTGACGCTTTTTTCTCTCCCGAAGGGCCAGCTCAACCTGCACGGCGAACTCTTCTCCCTCTCCTCTTCTCTCCCACAGCTTCTCTTATTTTGCTGGGTCTACCATAAAATCGCCCCCTCCCCATCCTTCTTTGCCACCCCGGAATCCTTGTGGGGAGCAGACTGTTTGACAGTTTTCCAAATCCATCCTGCCGCCTCCACCCAGGACAGCCCATGGCTGTCTTTCCTCTTTGATCATCTTTAAGGTCAAAAACATCACACGTTTCCGGGTGGTCTTGTCAGGCGTATAATCTCCCCGTTTTGCAGAAGGCAAAACTGAGACTGCAAAGGGGCTTGCCCCATGCTTCCTGCTCTGGTGAGGCCTCTCCCCCCAGCGGGGCCCTCTCCATTCCAACAGGGGTCCAACCCCAGTGGGGGTCGCGCCCTCTGTGCTCACATTTACTAGGAACTGTTCTTAGGCTTCACTTGAGTGCGCCCAGACTTCATCTTCTCTCTCCATCCTGTGTGATGTTAACCATCATCCTGTTATTTTTTTATTGCATACGAAGATACAAGCTCACGAAAGGGCCAGTCCTTGGGACGGGGTGGGGGGTGGGGGCTGCACACATCACATTTCCTGCTGGCATCTCCTGGGCTGGGCAAGCCCACTGCCTCCTTCCCCTCTCCGGGGACTGTGCTAATGTGTCTCTCCCTGGGGGTTGCTGTCTTACCCAGATGCCTGGCGGGAGCCTGTGGGGGGTCTGAAGGAGGGACAACTGGGCACAGTCACCGTCATGTGCCAGGAGCCCCTTCACTGTCAGCAGGCAACACAGAAGCTGCATGGCCACCCCTCAGTTTCAGAGCTGACCTGGGCACACAGAACCCACAACAGGGACCAATCCTCGATCTCCCCTCTTCTCCTCTCTGGTGCTTTCTCTGACCCTTGGTGGGGACTTTTTTCTTTCTCCCCTATTTGGCATAAGTGTCAAACAACACAGACACAGACCCTGTCTTGCTGAGAGACAAATGTGATACCCAGAGTCAAAAATTATTATTTCATTGTAATTGTTTCGAATCCTATGCAGGCAAAGGACAGGCTTCCATGAGAGGATAAAGGATGTATTTCATATTTCATATTGGGATGGTTGGAAAGGCCCCTTTGGGGACATGACATTGAGCTGAGACCTGAAAGATGCGTAGGAGCTGACCAAGGGAAGGGGAGGGGTGGGGGAGAGGGGTGGGGGAGAGCTTTCAGGCAATGGAGGGAAAGATATGCCAAGGCCCTTGGTAGGAAAGAACTTGCAAGAACCTAGAAAGGGTCAGTGAGGCTGCATTGCAGGAGTAAGGGGGAGAATGGAGAGTGGTAGGCTGTGGGGCTATGGAGGTGGACAGGGACTTGACCAGTCTGAGCTCTGTGAGTCACGAGAGGATTTCGAAATTTCTCCTGAATGCAGCCGGAGACAATAGAAGGACATGATCAGAGGAGTGATATGAGTCAGTTGGTTTTATGAGGATTTCTCTGGCTTTTGGGGGAGAAGGAGTGGAAAAGGGAGGGCAGGGAACAAGAATGAAGCAGGGACCCTGTGAGGATGCTACTGCCAAGGTCCAAGTAACAGCTGATGATGCTGGGGTCAAGGTGGAGGCCAAGGGAATGGACGATCAGAGATCTTCCTAGAGGAAGAACTGATGGGAGTGGGTGATGGAAGGAAGGTGGGAAGTGAGGAAAAGAAGAATCAGTGGTGAGTCTCAGAGCTCTGGCTTGAGCACCTGAGGGCTGGTGGTGCTAATTTTTAAGTGGAGTCCATGATGGGGTGGACACATATGTGGGAGGAGAGATTGAGACTGTGGGTTGGGACACATTCAGTCTGAGATGGTCTTTCCTGTAGTACCAACTTAGTGTCTACTAAATCATCCTCCTTAGCACCCAAAGTCTTGCCTTCCCTATTTCACAAATTAGGACCCTGCCTTGACTCTTCTTTGCCTCTAGTCACTACCCCTTTTCTCTACTCTTCTTTGGAGCCAAAATTCTAGAAGGTGTCCCTACACATGCTGTCTGCACTTGCTCAATCCCATTCACTTTTCATCCTGCTCCAGCCAAGCGTCTACCCCCAGCATTCCATTAAAACTTCTCTTGTCAAGGCCACGCTGGATGCCACGTTGCCAAGTCCAATGGCAATGACTTTTCATCCCACCAGCCTCTTGGCAGCACGAAAATGGTTAATCATTCCCTTCTCGAAACACTCCTCTCTCCTGCTCTCCTCACACCACCCTCCCCTAGGTTGACTCTTTGGTCTCTGAGGGTGCCCCTCCTCCATCCAGAGCCTCCTTCCCCTGGCCTCCAATTTAGAGCCGGGCCCCTAGCCTCCCTTCCCTCTCCTAACCAACTGAGCCACCCAGGCATCCCTTTTTTTAAAAAATATTTTTATTTATTTATTTGAGAGAGAGAATGAGAGAGAGAGAGAGCATGCTCCCTTCCCTCTCTTAACAACCTCTGTGTAGGTGGCCTTCCCCTTCGCCACGGCTCTGAATGCTCCCTGCACGACTCATGGGTGTGTATCTCTTGCGATGAATTCACCCTTTTCATTTTATTATTTGTCACTAGTTATTTTCCTTTTTGGTTGATCTATATTGTTAATAAAAGACAATGCTGCTGAGTCCAGAGGGGGCAAGTAAACCATCAACTCAGCGTTTGATTGGAAGTTGACCAACACACTTCTGAGTTGAGGCTGTTGAACTCATCTGGGTGCTCTGGTGTGAATGGCAGGCAGAGCTGGCCTGGGCATACTCACAAGACCATGGGTGGTGCTAGCATCTCGTGCAGGGAAGTCAGCCTGCACACATGTCATGTTTCAGCGGGTGTTTAATATTTCAACTTGTTCTCGGTAAATATTTGACAATACTGGTTTGAGGGATTCTTCAGATGAAATGTCCCTGACCCCAGCATCTCCCTTCCCAAACTGAAAATAGACACACGTTTATTTGGTATAATTTCACAAATTACCCTAGAGAGCTTGAAGCACAAACATACTCATATGCTAAGACTGAGTGTTCCGAATCCTCACTGGCTCTGGAGGCTGTTCCCTGGACCCGCAACCCTCCCCCGCTCCGCCACCTGGCCACGCCTCCGGGCCCCGCCTGCTTCTCCCTCCCATGGCCACTGCCAAGGCTAAGGGTCTCAACATTTCTCACATTTCTTCAGGACTGTGACTCTGATGGCCTCCTAACCAGCCTCGCTGTCCCCAAGTCATGTTCCAGAACAATCCTTCTAGGACACCGATTTGGTCCTGTCACTCACTTTTCTGCTTCTATTTTTTCCAAGGCTTCCCACATCCCTAGCCTGAAGCCCAAGTTTCTGGGCCAAGCAAGCAGGGCCCTGCTAGTGGCCCAGCTTCTCCTGCCCCTTCCACTTACTGGCTCCCCCTCCTGCAGTCTGGCTCTCGAGCCTGACACTTTTGCACATGCTGTTCTTCCTTCCTGCCCCCCAACCCCAACCTCAAGGTCCCTGGTGAGCTAGCCACCTCTCCAGGAGTCCTCCTGGACCGCCACGGCCTCCCGAACATGCCTCTGTCTACCGCTGTAGGTGTCCCCTGTGCCATTAACATCTACCTGACTGTCTTCCCACCCGGCTCTGCGCTCCTTCCAGCAGAGGCCGTTCTGTTACTCTCTGCATGCCTGGCATGTATATGAATTCAATAACTGTTTCTGGGATGAATGAATGCGTGAGAGACCAGCTGGGCGAATGAATGGGACCTGGAGCATGTGCTCAGCTAGGGAGGGAGCCCAGTGGCCTGAGCCTCTGGGAGCTCTGCCCGGTGGCTCAGGATTGCTGGGCCTGCTTTGCCAAGATCATCTGGAGCTGCCCCTGAGACGGGACAGAGCTGCCTAGGAAACAGCCCCGTGGATGCCAGCCCGTAGGCAGTGAGGCAGGGTGGCGGGCACAGGTTTCCCACTTCCTTCAGCCGCATGCGCAAGCGACTGAGTGATGAGAACTGGGGCAGGCTGGTGCCCATTAAGCCGCATCCAGCCGAGCCTATCTGCACCTGCCCAGGGAGGTGCCGCTGATGGGCGAGTGAGTGAATCACGAGAGCTGTAGCTTCTGCTCAGGCCTCCCTCCCTCTCTTTCCTGTGCAAGCACCTCACAGAGGCTGGGGGAGCAGAAGCACAGATGTTCCCTGCATCTGTACAAACAGGTACAACCTTGCATAAAATTGTTAATACTGAGCTGTGCGTGGAAGCAGTTTGTGTTGCAGGGAAATGAAGCATCGTACATGACTCTGATCAAAATGAATTTCGTCATCTCAACTTTTTTTTCTTTTACGATAGCAAGACAGCGTCTGGCAGACAAAGAACTGACTGGGAGCTGAAAATAGGTAATGATAGCAGCAGGAATTTTTAATTGGCCAGAAGAGACAGCAAAGATCTGGAAGGTGAGGTGCAGGCTGAGCTCAGAAGAGGTGCGAGCGCAGTGCTGCAGACGGCGGGGGGGCCCTGGTGCTCGAGGCGGGGACTAAGCCCAGGCTCCAGGATTAGGATGGAAAATGAAACCGCCCACTGCCACGGGATGTAGGAACCTTGGTTTTATTTCTGCAGTTCTTGGCTCATACAATTCAATTAAAAATATCCCCATCCGCCAGAGAGTTATTTTTGTTAGGCAGAACTCATAACATGCCCAACAAAGGTCAAGGCTTTTTGGAAAAGTGCGATGTGGCTCAGAAAATAGAGCAGAGGGAAGCTGACGCAAGAGGACCGGCCAGCATTCCTGGTGACGACAAGGGGACAAAGACAATCTCGTCGGGGAGGGCCTCAGAAGGGATGGCTGCTGGTCACACCTTGGGGACTCAGGAACCAAAAGAACTAAGTTTAAACTACCCAAACGAATTCGAAGTCAGTGTGGATGCCTGGGCCTGGCAGCATCCCTGCTTGCCAGGGGTTCTCAAACTTGAGTATGCATCCGAACCACCTGGCTGGCTTGTGAACCCACCATTGCTGCCGCCAGGGTTCTGACTCAGTGGGTCTGGGGTGGAATCTGAGAATTGATATCGCAAACAACTTTCCAAGTGATGCTGCTGCTGTTCCGGGGACCACACTTTGAGAACCACTGCTCCAGGGCATTAAGAGCGCGCAGAATGAGAAGTCAGGCCTTTGGTGTCAGACACCCTCGAGGCTGAATCTTGCTTCCATCATTGAGCCTTTCAGTTCAGGTCACCTCGACTCTCCACGCCTCACTTTTCCACCTATAGAGTGGAGCTGACACCTCTACCATCTAGTGGGCAGGTGGTTCTGAGTTTTAAAAGAGACAATGTATGTAAAGCTATATAACAGAGCTTCATGGATGATGGTTTTCATTATGTACCTGGAGACCAAGGCTGAGTTGACATTCCAAGTGAGTAAGTGAATTTGAAGTTCCTTCTAGCATAGGTATTAAGACCCTTACCATCATCAGCAGTTAATTCTGCCTGAAATTACACCTCTAGATGTTTATCCATTAACTCTTTAAAATATCCATCTATCAGGGAGAGAGGAAACGGGATCTAACTCAGACCTCTTGAGAGGTATGAATCAGTTTCTTAGTTTTGCTTTCTTCTTGGATGAGCAGAGCAAAAAAAGGTGGGTCCAGGGATGGAAGAGTACCTGATTTCATTCAATTTGCCCCTGGCCAAGGGGACTAGTCATTTCTTCTCTCCGGGCCTCACTTTCTGCCTGGGTGAGAGGGCTGGACAAGCAGGCCGTGTAAGAGGTCTTCCAGCACCACAGTTTGCAACTGGGGTCTGACTAAAATTACAAGGCATTTGGACCACACTTCCCTTGAGATGAGGCAGAGAGGTGGGATGGCGTCAGGTTATGGGCTCCGGTTGTAGACCCGTTCTGCCTGCCCTCAGATCTCAGCCACTGGTTAGCGCTGTGACTGTGGGCAAGCTACCTACTCTCTCTGCTCCTCAGGTCCTTCATTTGGCACAGATTAATAGCACTCACCTCACAGAGCTGCTGCGGAGACGGAATGAGATTTTGCACGTATGGGTCTTGGCACACTGCCTGCTGGCGCACAGTGAATGCTTGATATATGTGAGCTGTCACTGTTATGTCTCACAGCCTCCTCACTCACAGCTGGCCCTCCTACAAACCTCAGGGGAGTGGAACTCCCAGGAAGCCCCTTCCCTAGAAGCCTACTCCCTAGAAATCCCACTTCGAAGAGTGACCACTGGAAGCCACCCCTGAGTACCACACAGGGATTGAGAGAGCCCTCCCAAACTAGGGCCCAAGGTATCAGGAAGGGACTGGGTGGTAGGGCTTTGTGTGAAAGTCCAATTTATATACTAATGTGACCAAGCCAAAGGGAGCCTCAACTCTGGACTTGTTCACCCCACACTTAGGGTCCAAAGATCTCTACACACAGGAGTAAGTGGGTATGAAACGTTCATAACTCTTTATGGTTAAGGAAAATCTCTTGTCTGTCAGTGTGTGTGTACGTGTGTGATGGCGGGGGTGGGGGGTCAGGGGAAAGAGCACTGGAGAGGCGAGGGGTCAAGGCCATAAACTTAAAGACTTCACTTTTAGAAGAGATCCCCTCCCACAGAGCTGGAACAAATAATCCTAAAATTTATGGAACCAGAAAAGACCTTGAATAGCCAAAAGAATGTTGAAAAAGAAAAGCAAAGCTGGGGGCATTACAATGCCGGACTTCAAGCTCTATTACAAAGCTGTCAGCACCAAGACAGTATGGTACTGGCACAAAAACAGACATAGAGATCAATGGAACAGAATAGAGAGCCCAGAAATGGACCCTCAACTCTATGGTCAACTAATCTTCCACAAAGCAGGAAAGAATATCCAATGGAAAAAAAGATAGTCTCTTCAACAAATGGTGTTGGGAAAATTGGACAGCCACATGCAGAAGAATGAAACTGAACGATTTCCTTACACCACACACAAAAATAGACTCAAAATGGGTGAAAGACCTAAATGTGAGACAGGAATCCATCAAAATCCTTGAGAAGAACACAGGCAGCAACCTCTTTGACCTTGGCTGCAAGAACTTCTTGCTAGACATGTCTCCAAGGCAAGGGAAACAAAGGCATAAATGAACTATTGGGACTTCATCAAGATAAAAAGCTTTTGCACAGCAAAGGAAAAAGTCAACAAAACCAAAAGACAACCGACAGAATGGGAGAAGATATTCGCAAATAACATATTGATAAAGGGCTAGTATCCAAAATCTATAAAGAACTTAATCAAACTCAACACCCAAAGATTAAACAATCCAGTCAAGAAATGGACAGAAGACATGAACAGACCTTTCTCCAAAGAAGACATCCAAATGGCCAACAGACACATGAAAAAATGCTCAACATCACTGGGCATCGGGGAAATCCAAATCAAAACCACAATGAGATACCACCTTATACCAGTCAGAATAGCAAAAATTAACAAGACAGGGAACAACAAATGTTGGCGAGGATGCAGAGAATAGGGAACGCTCCTACACTGTTGGTAGGAATGCAGGTTGGTGCAGCCTCTCTGGAAAACAGCATGGAGGTTCCTCAAAAGTTGAAAAATAGAGCTACCCTACTACCCAGCGGTTGCACTACTGAGTATTTACCCCAAAGATACAAATGTAGGGATCCGAAGGGGCACGTGCACCCCAATGTTTATAGCAACAATGTCCACAATAGCCAAACTATGGAAAGAGCCCAGATGTCCATCAACAGATGAATGAATAAAGAAGATGTGGTATATATATACAATGGGATATTACGCAGCCATCAAAAAAATGAAATCTTGCCATTTGCAACGACACGGATAGAACTAGAGGGTATTATGCTAAGCGAAATAAGTCAATCGGAGAAAGACAATATCATATGATTTCACTCATATGTGGAATTTAAGAAACAAAACAGAGGATCATTGAGGAAGGGAGGAAAAAATGAAACAAGATGAAACCAGAGAGGGAGACAAACCATAAGAGACTCTTAATCTCAGGAAACAAACTGAGGGTTGCTGGAGGGGAAGGGGATAGGGGGATGGGGTAACTGGGGGATGGGCATTAAGGAGGGCACGTGATGTAATGAGCACTGGGTGTTATATGCAATTGATGAATCACTGAACTCTACCTCCAAAACTAATAATACATTATATGTTAATGAACTGAATTTAAATTAAATTAAAAAGAAAAAAAGAAGAGACCCCCTCCCTCTATCCTGCTGGGTGGTGGCTGTGTCAAGTTTTCAAAGCAGTGGGAATAAGCGCAGAGTCTATCCCTGCCTGCCCCAGGCCTCTTTCCACCCTCCTCCAGACTTATAAGGGTCTGCATGGGCCCCAGCCTGTTCTCTCTCCTTCCTGGTGGAATTCCCCAGAAATGAAGTAACGGTTCTCAGGTTACACACGGCACAACGGGCAGGACATTCTCAAATAACTTCTTCCTAGCCATGAAAGGCTAGCGCCTCCCAGCCTGTTGAGTTGGACAGGCAATCTGTCTTCATTTCTGAATGTCCCCTAAGAAGAACAAATCTGTTACACTCTGGCCGACACATTTCCAAAGAAGTGAAATAATGCGATCTGACTAAAATGTCAAACTCTAATATTGAACAAAAAAAGGAGTAGACACAGCGAGAGAAAGAACACCCAGGAAACTCTTCCGGCAACTCAACCCAAAACCTGCCCTCTGTGCACTTCCACGGATATGACAGATACCCCTGCCCTTCCTGGGTATGTGACTCCCCTCAGAAAAGATCACCCAGGCCAGAAAAGAGTCTGCTCGCAGCCAGCAGGGAACGTTTCCCCATCCCCTGGCCTTCAAACTGCTGAGGCGAACATTTCAGAAGGGAAATAGAGCAGAGCCAAATTTCCCAGCCATGTGAAAACTGAGAGGGAGAAGCTTCCAGCGCCCAAAGATCCTAACCCCCGCTGATGTCTGGAGCTCCTCTGGCCAGGCCTCCACGGCCCTTCCCCCATCAGCACCAGAGAGGATTTCCTCAGAGTGCAGGATGGTCCCCCAATGAGCGCCTCTCCCTTCCCCAGCAAGCTCCAGCAAGTTCTTGCTGTCTGGGGAGTGGACCTGATCGCAAACCAGACCTGAGGTGTCTGACAGATTGCTCACCGGGCCGGGGCCGGGGTGGGGAGGCGTCTGACATCCTGTGCTTTCCAGTGAGAAAGATAATAATAGAAATAGCTAATATTTGTAAAGAACTGACTAAGCATCAGTCACTGACGTAAGCACTTTACATGCATTTTAATATTTGTATGACGTTCCTATTGTCCCCATTTGACAAGTGAGGAAGCAGGCTGGTTTCTCCTTTATAAAAACCAAGCCCTTCCCAGGTAAACAGTGGAATGGACGTGGCCTTTTGAGCTCAGGGTGCCTTCTATTATTATTCGATACACGCTGATTAAAGACATTCCTTCTTGGAACGGATCTGCTATGGAATCAGGGCACTAAGGGCCAAAGAGATCAGCTTCCAGGAGCACCAAGGGCCCGATTCGGTTGGCGATGTTGCGGCATCTATGGTGCTCAGCTGTAGGCCAGAAGCTGAGCAGGATTCTGCTCGGCCCCTTCTCTCTTCCTTTTCTCCACAGGCCCGCCGGTGGTAGTGGTGGGGGTTCCGCCCTGTCCCCTCCTAGAGGCTTCCACCCTCTCCCCTTCCTGCCTGGCTGCATCTTGGAGAGTGCTGCGGCTGGGGCTGTCTCAGTCTCCAAGGGGGTGGGTGATTTATGTCCTTTTATTCAGCAAGCAGGTTTGTACAGAACGGACGCGACATGCTGAATGTCACCAAGCGGGGGCAGGGAAGCTGTTCAGAATCCCAATGAAGCCTTTTCCGCCCGGGGAAAATGGCACCGGTGGCTTTGTTATTGTGTGTTTTCTCTGGTGGGCGTAAGGAAGAGGCAGCAGATGCTGAGAGGTTGCAGGATAGCTGGCTTGACTGGCAGGGAACCGCCCCCCCCCCCCCCCCCCCCCCCCCCCCCCCCCCCCCCCCCCC